>NW_015385490.1:0-55803 GCF_001447935.2 Debaryomyces fabryi
ATGGAGCCGATAATGTTAAGTGGCAGGGGTCTGATATCATACTATTTAATGAAATTAGGTTAGCAAAGCCTTATACGCTAGGGAAATCGGGAAATATTATCAAGTTGGATGAAAATTCTAAGGCGATGAATATGGTTGAAGATGTGTTGAGGGAAATTTGGCTCGAGGTGGATAATGAAAAGCGTGGTGGTTAAGCTAACTATCGAATTAATTTATATAAGGATTTATGATTTATAGTAAATATTAATCTTGTTAATAGTACAATCTCCAGCATATATCTAAACTTTCGAATAGTCTCATACCTTTTTGGCGGGTACCCTTAAAACCATCTAGATCTTCCCATCGTAACTTATACTCCCCTTTGATGAATTGCGTATTTTCCAGTATGGAGTCTATAGCAAAAATATTCGTATTATTCGAATGCAAAGTTTCAAAAAATATGTTAAACCAAGAGAAACACCATTGCTTGACTGAAATCCTTACATCCTTCAAGTCAGAAATGTATATTGGCTTTCCTGGAACAATTATGAAATTATTATTTTGTTTTTTTCGTATATCCGAAGCATTAACTTGATAGGCATGCTTAATTTGGACTCCATTGGGATAATCTTGTCGCTTGGCGTACGTTTCGAGAATTAAATCTAAATCTAAACAGCAGGTTTTTATATCTCCAGAATATTTGAAATTATTTATTCGTATCATTGTAATACAAGATTTCTTCATATCAAACATTGATTGATTTCGCGTGAAGCCATGATGTATCTCTTGTAATTCAGGCGCAAGATTTAAGTATTCAAACCAATATTCAAGGTATCTTCTTTGAGATAATATCGATACACCATCTCCAGCACTGGGTCTCATTCTCCTCTGAGTATAAAATTCTATTGCCTTAAGTGGATCAATTTCTATTTGCAAACTTAAGCTCTTATAAATTAAATATGAACAACAAATTGTTCCTGATCTTCCTTTACCTGATTTGCAATGAAGGACAGCAACATTCTTTGTAGATTGGCTTAAGAACTTGTCTATTTCTTTTGTGCTTTCAAGAATTATTTCTATAGTGGGCGGCTGATGATCTGGAAATGGGAAATGGCTAACTTTAGACATTACATCTTTATTTTCATACCCTGGTTCTTCGCCTCTTAGGTTCCAAATATGCCAATGAGAGCTATGGTTTGCAGTCAAAAATTTCACTAAATCCTCAACTGGATATCTGTAGAATGTTTGTAAATAATTGGTAACCGGCCCTGAACAAACAATTATTTGAGGAGTGATGTATGATAAGTCAAACAGTAAATTCAATGTTGGATCATAATGACTTTGTTTCGGGGACCCCACGATGGATCTTAATATTGATTTCATTAATATTTTTGAATTTCAATAATACAATGTCAAGTTCTTTTCATCTATTGGTATCTTTCAATATACAGAACAAGAAGCGAGTAAGTTAATCAACTCGATGTGTTTGATATAACGTTGTCTTGGTGCAATATATAGCGCTCGCAACTTTTAGCCACAAATACCTACATAGATGTTAAAAAGCATTTATAATATTTTATAATACTTAGATAATAATATAAGAAAAGGTTATATACATATAAATCATCAAAATCAAACAGATTAGATTATGAATTTACAAGAGAGTATCGAATTCTGAACCACTTGAAGGTCAGTATCCGACAAATAAGCAATTTTTAAGGTAAATGTAAATTTAAATCATAATTTTACATCATCGACTTTCTCATAACTTCTTCAATCTTTTTGGTTAAGATTGGGTCATTCTTGATTCTCTTTTGCATCTTAGTAGCTTCAGCAAACGAAGTGGCTTGAACCTTTTCTTCGATAGTTCTAGCTAAGTTTGATGATTCTTCAAATAAGACAATGGCTTCATCAACCTGTTCTTTTTGCAATTTAATTTGAGCTAAGGAAATTCTTGCTAATTCAGATTTTGGATCTAATTCACAAGCATCGGTTAATAATTTTTCAGATTCATCCATTCTTTCTAAGCTTTCTCTGGAAATTAAAGTAGCCTTGTTAATCAATGGCAAAGCACCAACCGAGTAAGTTGGCAAAGCAGATTGTAATCTAGCAGCAGTATCAAATTGCTTGCATGCAGCTTGAATGTCACCACGATCAGCTAAGATTTCACCATAGTAGTTTGGAATTTCTGGGGAAGTAGGGAACTTCAACTTTGCTTCAGTGAATTTGTCTTCAGCAGCCTTGATATCACCATTCTTGTAAGTGATACAGGCCAATTGGATATGGGCGTAAACATTATTTGGGTTCAAGTCCTTAGCTAAAGTGAAGTTTTCTTCAGCCTTTTGTAAATCACCGGTAAGGTAGTATAATTGACCTAAGTGGTAGAAAGTATCAGGGAATTTAGGATCCATACGCTTGGCTTCTTCAAAGTCACTAATGGCTTCGGCAAAAGAAGCCTTATCAGCATTGATTAAAGCTCTAAAGATGTATGTTCTTGGTCTTGGCTTCAAAGCCATGGCCTTTGCAATATCAGAAGCGGCAGCAGTAGGGTCATTTTTCAAAAATTTGATGGCAGAAGAGTATTCTAAAGCGATTGAAGCTTTAGCAGCGGCATCGGACTTGTTGGTCAATTCCTCGACGTTGTAAGCTTCAACGGCTTGGTTAAATAAAGTATCGGCCTTTTCGTAACCTTCTTGGGTGTTGGAGTTGATATTAGCCAAAGCGTCAAACAAGAACTTGTCAGCACCTTCAGATGATTCGCTTAAGCCTTCTGGGTTGGTTTCTTGGACGAAAGCGCCGAAGAAAGAACCAATGGTAGAAGCCGATGGCAATTCAAGGGTTCTGTTCTTCAAGTTAGCTTCGACAATCTTAACAGAGTGCTTCTTTAATACTCTTTCTAAAACTTGTTCGACAGACTTGTTGCTGAAACCACCGTAGATAGTCAACGCAGTCAAGTCAAACATGGCATCGGTGTACTTTTCCAAGATCTCATAAGAGGTTGCACGACGTAACACACACTTGGTGTAGTCTGGCTTTATTTTGATGGCCTCGGTGGTGTCCTTGATGACGTTTTCATGGTCATTTAACGCGGCGTAACAAGCAGATCTGTTGGAAAAAAATACCGGATCAGTTTTCAACTTTAATGCTGCCGAGTAGTACACAATCGCTTCGTCGTACTTCTTATTCTTGAATTCGGTGTTACCGTCTTCCTTCAACGCAATTGCCCACTCTTCCTTTTCCTTTTCCGACAATTTAGCGACGGCGTCGTCAGTGATCTGTGGAACTCCCTTCGCATCAACTGGGTACAACTTTTCACCCGAGCTCACGCTTTTTTCAGTATTGTCACTGTTTGATGCTCCTGATTCGCCTTCACCATTCTTAGCCTTCTTCTTGGACTTCTTCTTTTTCTTTTTCGAGCTCGAATCCGCTTGTGAATCGCTCTTTCCTAATTGTTGCTGACTGTAATAGTAGTAAGCACCAGCGGCTGAAACTCCCGCTAATGCGGTAAGCGCAATGGCTGTTCTATTCCTAGCAAAGAAGTTGGTGGTGTTATCCAATCCGGACATTTTATATGCTTTTATCGATTAAATGTATGAGAATAAATAGGATTTGCCTCTAAATATGCCTACAATTGGACTTGAGAAACAATTTTTCACTGGTCGTGAAATTCGTCCCGACAGGTTTGTGCAACACACTACTCTTGTATTATTATATAATCATGATAGACAGAGTAGTAGGTGAATAAATATTGAATGGACGGTCAGGACGATGTCTAGAGACGATCCAAATGCCAATAAGGCATTGCTGAAGTATACGCACACTTTAGGCGTCGTCTAAGTTATTGTAGTATTGTTCGTGCTGCTGGTAGCGGCGTCTAGCCCGCAAATGTTCGCTATTGTCTTGGTAGGAGCTTTCTCTGACAACGTCATCATATGTGGGTAATAGTTGTGTATCGGAGGAAACGTCATCGTAGGAGGCGACTTCGGAGACTGCTGACGGCTTTCGTTTTTCGGATGGGAACACGGGCCTCTGGGGAAGGGTTGGAGTTACTTCAGACGAGAAGGAACCCTGTCTCTTTTCGTCTGCCGCGAATGGGTATGAAGGTCTTGGGGAGTCGTTTGTCTTACTGGGTAAGCTAGTGCCCGAGGCATTGGAATGGAGGGTGCTGGTCATATTCAAACCGCTCAAAACTTTGATGTCGGGACACTGGAGGTCGACGTATTGAACCTTGCGTTCAACTTCGGTAGCGTTTGTGGGGTCTGATACCTTCTCGCACGAAATACCAGCCACGATAGAAAGCCTGTATGAACGAGAGATGTTGCATGTCTTGAACGATGGCGATAAGTAGTCCGGCAAAACACAGTTTTCGTAGTACTTCCTTGGAATTTCGAGCTCGTATACATCGTTGAGCGTGGAATTAGTGCTGGTGGCAGAGGACGACTTCAGGCGTCTACAGTTCTTTAAATCAAACTTCAAGTTCTGGTATGCGTTGTTGCACACGTTGATGTTGTCGACATGCTTTGCCTTATGAATGTCCTGGACAGATCCATCGGTCTCTAGTACTGATATGATTGTTGTAGACGTTAATTCGACTATCAACTTTTGTAAATATATTACTCCTAACCCGTTACTTTCTTCAGGTTTTCCATATTGCGCCAAAGAATACCTTAAAGGCTTTAGATTCGATACGAAGTATAACTTAAACGACGGTGATTTGGTGGGAATCAAAAATGCTGGATGTCTAAACCTAACTTCAAACGAAAATGGGACGTCTTTCGATTCCACGCCCACAAGATCGTTCTTCTTTCGTGTATCCAGGGAAGTAAATGAACTCGGTGGTGCAGAAGAAGGACCATTCATGAATCGCAGCAAAAACCCTTTCCGTGATGCCGACCCCGATGGTGTAGGGGCTTGCGGGAGTGGTTTCTTCTCTGGGGGCACAACAAGGCCCACTATTTCCGGAATTCTATCGGAAAACATCATTTCTTTCCTCACAAAAACCTCTCTGTACTCTTCGTAATCACCCCCGTGGACCAACGGCTGGTTCTGACTATCCAAATCTAACGGTAAGAAAATAAACGGATCTACAGACCGCAAATTGGTTTTAAAGAATGATGAACGTTTGCATGTCACTTTCACGTAGTACTTAATACTAGCAAACTCCCCCAACCCACTCAACGATGGCGGAAGCTGGGATACAATATGGTAGTCACGGTGTTTCTGTGACGCACCCCCTCCTTTCACAGGTTGATTATACTGCTGGGCCATATTCCTAATTGTGTTGGCATTGAAGTTTCCATTATTGATGATCAAATCAAAATTCTTCTTGTTGAACAGCACCTTATTCGTGATCCCTTGGAGCTGCACGCAAGAATTATTCAACGGAAGTTTAAATTCAAACGGATAACTATAGTTACCGGGCGTTAAAGTGAAGTCCTTTGCCTGTGAAACTTGTCTTACGTTGTCAGGAGGAAAAACAATCACTGTATCGTACAACGCTTTATGCACATCCTGAAGCAACTTTTCCTTCTTATCTCGGTCTTTTCTCCCTCTATCACGCCTACCGCTATCCCTCTGGTCTCGGGGAATACTGAGCTGTGATTTAGAAACCCCTTCGAGCTTCACCTGAATATAGTTGAGTGTAATAGAATTAGTCACTATCAATCTAACTGTGCCCTTAATTATATCATAATTTGTGAACGTTCCTCCCGTTGAAGAACGGTCAATTTCAATTTTTACATCACTAGATCCCATTTTATCGTCTTATTTATCCATAACAGCTATCCTTCAGGTATATTAACAGTTTCTCTCTTACTATTTTTGATAGCCCTTGTTATCATTCCTAAAGCCGCCAGATATCTTTTTTGTTGGTGTCCTGTATATAAATATCTTCATAAATCTTGCTCTCTCCTTGTCGACTTTCCTTGTCAAACGGCAATTGATTCTTTAAATGTTTATTTGTCGTCCTTCTAGTTTAAATTTTATCAAGCAAACCGTAGGTTATCCTAAAATTAATACTAGAATTTCTACGACTTATTTGAATCAAGCTAGATCTTTCTCCAATTCATTAAAAATGTCCGCTCCTGCTACTACTCAAGTTGAAATTTTGCAAGAAGGTGATGGAAAGACCTTCCCAAAGCCAGGTGATTTAGTCACTATCCACTATACCGGTACTTTAGAAAATGGTAAGAAATTTGACTCTTCTCGTGACAGAGGTAAGCCATTCCAATGCACAATTGGTGTTGGTCAAGTGATTGTTGGATGGGACACTGGTATCCCTAAATTGTCTGTTGGTTCTCGTGCTAAGTTGACAATTCCAGGCCATGAAGCTTACGGGGACAGAGGATTCCCAGGTTTGATTCCACCTAACGCTACCTTACTTTTCGACGTTGAATTGTTGAACGTTAATTAGAGTGCTGAAAGCGATGTATACAAATCTATATATGAATATATGTTAGCGAAGAGACAGGGCGGTAGGCTGACCATTGAGCTGCCAGTAGAGTGAATTGTTGTTTTTGACCACGACATTTTCACACACGGCAAGAGTGGGCAATGTGACTTTGTAGTGGACATCGTAAACTTTGAATTGTGGGAGTGCGATGAGGTCTTGGCTCGTGTTGTTGGTGAGTTTAGCGTAAAATTCAATGATATTTCTATTGAACGGCAACACGGGGAATGCTGGTTGCTTCAATGGCACTATATTTCTGTCGTCCTCGAATTGCCACTCGATATCGTCATTGATCTCCTCCGTGCTCAATTGAGTGGTGAACATGAAGATTCTGGGGGTAGGGTTCTCAATGATGTATTTGAATTTCGCCATCTTGGTCTCTTTGAACTCCAACGACAATAAGACTCGTGGGTCGGATAATGGCAACACTATTTGCCATTCTATGCTCTTAAATTCATTAATAATTTCCTTATCTTTCCTTTTCCATTTAATATTAACAGAAGCATTAACCATCACATTTCGATGAGAAAATCCATTTTTGCTTCTCGTAGTGAATAGCTGAGTTATGTCATTTTGATTTATCCTGTGTTCCTGGTCTATTGTTTCGACGATTAATTCGGAATTTTTTGATTTAATACTAAACTTTGCCTCTTCAATTTGAAGTTCACTTTCTTTATTCGATTGAGCAAGATTGTCCACTAACGATAGCTTTCCCATCCATAACCTTGTAGCAATAGGCATTGAATAATTACTTGTCTTGTCACGAGAATTTGAGTCTTTAGAATCTGGAGAAAGAATAAATGGGCATGGCATATCAACTGCATCTTCATTTCTATACCTTGGACTAATGCTAAATTTGCAATCAAACGGACGGGTTATAACTGGCAATGTATAATCAGCAGTATCATATATAGTCAAACTATTTTCTTCACTGTTATCTTCTCCCTCCTCACTTACTAAAGTCTTAAGATCAATTGACGCCATAAACGTATTATTCAAGATGCTAGAATTATCGTCACCATTTATAGACGAGTTAAGGATGCTAATGTTCAAATTATGTGTTGTAGTTTCTTCATCGCTTGACACTAAGGATTTTAAACTCAAAGGCTCATCGTCTTTCAATTCATCCCAATTAACTTGAGTAGTCAATGGAGAAACAAAACCTTGATCCTGTGCGTCAGAAATTATTTTGACCTTCGGTGCTAACAGAATATTTTTATAAGCAACTTTTTGATTCTTAGGGCTCTTGTATTGAATTCGGAAAGGTATTGAAATCTTCTCACCCACAATAATTGAATTTACCACGGAAGATTCCATCGTAATGGTCACGTCTGGTTTTAAGGGTAATACTCTGATTACATGAGGTGCTTGACTATACATTCTAACTGCCGTTTTTTGTAGCCTTGATTCCTTTGTAGTAGAGTACATAAATTTATGATGTGAAACATTTGCAGAATTTCCATCATCCAATGCTATGCTATTTTTTCCAGTTAACTTTAATTCCTTTCCTGAATTTGATATGCTGATTTCGGTTTCTAAGTTGATAGATCCTATCATGTACGAACCTGCTCTTCGGGAAACTTGTGAAAATTGAAAAACCTTAGAGGCATTTCTGTCATCAGAATCAGTAAAACTGATGTTAAATTCTCCACCAAACTTATTTCCTTTCTCAAGAACTTCTACAGTCTGCAAGAAATCAGATGGGAGAGTAGAATTCTGGGTTATAACGACATCCTTATACGCACATGGGTCTGAATGCTCTCCTTGTTTATGAAATTTTACTTCACACTTTTTGATCGATAAACGGACTTGGGCTTCATCGCTTCCTTCTGAAAGAATCATTTTTAAATGCTGTAGATTTATGAGAGGTTTGAAGGTTATTTGGCTAACACAAGATTCGTATAGGGAGCATTCATTGGGTCCCAATTTGTTGTACTGTTCACTAAGAAGTAAAGCATCAACATCAACTAATTGAATATCATTAGTATCTAGTTCATGTAAATCACTTTCCTTTGAACCCAAATCATTTAGATTGATTTGAATAGGTACATTGCCGCCTGGAAATGACAAGCCCGATAATTTTAAAACTGTAGCTAGCATCTTCCTAATGTTCTTACTCTTTGAGTAGTATTTTAATAAATTCTGAAGTATGATTTGGGAAATTCTAGCATTTCCAAATTGTGCTTCGGATAAGCATAACTCATAATACTCAATTGCTTTCGATAGTGATGCTTCGTCTGACAACTTTGAATATTCGTTTGCTATTAACCAGCTAATGTACTGGCACATACTTCCAAAATTAGAATGACCGTCAGAAGAACTCTTATGAGAATCATCTTTTTGTAAGCAATCTTTTGCATTTAAAAGAAGCATAATTTTCCGTTTGGATACTGTTTCTAAATCATCGGAGTTATTCAAATACTTCAACTTGATATTCTTTCCGGATGTTCCAGTACAGTACTCGGCAGACTTCATGAACACAAACTCAGGGCTTGTTATCAAATCGTAGTCATGAGTTTCATAAAATTGCACGCCGCCAAAGATCTTAAATACTTTCGAATTTTTCGATTTCTTTTTGTATCCCTTTAAATTTAATGAATTCAAAATTGATCCTGGTATCAACGTCATTAATTCACCTAACCATTGGTATTGAATTGATATCCAATTATTATTATCTCCATTACCACCATTAAAAGCATCTAAGACGTTTATAATATGAGCTTTATGCTTTTTTAAGGCTAAAATGGGTTCTTCTAACGATAAGTAACCTCTGACTATATGAAATGCGATAACATCAATTAAAGTTCTAAATTGATCATATAATTCCAAATCGTGACGGGAAATTGAGTCTTCCTTGATAATATTAGTAAAATTATCCCTAGATAATTCGATGATATCCTGATATGCATATTCGAGAAACTTTAAACTTGTCTCTAAATTGTGTGGGTGTGATAATTGATTAAGCATACCCTGTTTGATAAGGTTACGGGTTTCAAGAAAAATAGGAGTGAGTTCTATTTTAGTATCAATACTTGAAGTGGAAGGGCACGAGTAATATTTCTTGTGTCGTTGTCTAACTTTATTCTCTATGCTTGAGTAGAAATCCACGGCAACAGCTTTTAAGTTAGATAATACGCTTGAAACCAATATCTCA
Organism: Debaryomyces fabryi; assembly: GCF_001447935.2. Classification (NCBI taxonomy): domain Eukaryota; kingdom Fungi; phylum Ascomycota; class Pichiomycetes; order Serinales; family Debaryomycetaceae; genus Debaryomyces; species Debaryomyces fabryi. The sequence goes on from NW_015385490.1 coordinate 9,582, forward strand.
ATGTCACGACCAATTGTATCAGGACAAGTATTCAAGTAAATTAAACCCGTCAATTTTGGAAGCCCTGTTGCCTGCCTTAAATTGTGAATCCGATCGTCGTCTGCATTAATGTCTTCTGAGTCTGAAATAATTATAACAACAAGGCTAACACGACTTTCTTGATATGCATTTTTGAAGGAATTAATTCGGTCTATCAATTCGTTATCACTCTCTGAAGTCTGACCCAAGCTGAATGTCATTATACTTGCAAATGGAATATCCTCTATGTACTTTTTAAACCATTTATAAGATAATATACCGTTGGGAAAAAGTTCAGACTTCATATTAAATGGTGATAGAATAGAATGTTCATCTTCTTCAGTACTACTTTTAATTCCTTGTGGTAATTGATACTCAAGTGTTTCAATTACTTTAATTCTATATTTGATATTCAGTAGCCTATTTTTAATAATGGAATTGTCCCAAATGGCATCTTTAATATTGAATTGATCAAGTGTTTTAATCAACTTCAACACAACTTCAGATGACCCTTCAGTTTGAAAAAATAGAAGAGGCACTAATTGCTGAAGAAATAACGAATTATAATTCTCCATTGTCTTATCTCTTTTCTATTTACGTATAAGGTGTAGAACTTTGATAAAGAAAGACCGTAAATTTTGTGATACTTCGAAAATTAAATAAATGTGGATTATAAATTCTATGATTTAATAGAATAAACTTTCTCTTTAGCTTGTCATACTACCAGTAAAAGGAACTATGTCAGACGTTATAAATGCTAATCCAACTGTTATTGATGTTTCAAATTTGCCTACAAGATTTGATGATTCTGAAATCCAGGAGAAAGAGGTTGCTAGGAATACAGAATTAGTGGATAAAATATTATCACTCTCTCTATTGAATCAAAGTAATTTAAGCCATATTGATAGCGGGTCAGTGCCAGATTTGATCTCTGATGCTGAAGCGGACACATCCTCCATGGAGGAAGAGCTAATCGATGATGTTGATGACCAAGAAGAGGAGGAAGTGATCGATGCACAAGAAATATTTGATTTAATTTCTACAATTTCAGATCCAGAACATCCATTAACCTTAGCCCAGTTAGCAGTGGTTAACTTGGCAGATATTAAAGTAACGCATGGAGCGAATAAGCAGACAGATATTTCCGAAATTTTAATCAAAATAACGCCAACTATTACGCATTGTTCATTGGCTACACTTATTGGATTAGGGATCAGAGTAAGGTTAGAGAGGTGTCTTCCCCCTCGATTTAGGATCATTATTCTTATTAAAGAAGGTACACATCAATCCGAAAACCAAGTAAATAAGCAATTAAACGATAAAGAAAGAGTTGCAGCGGCCTGCGAGAATGATCAATTACTAAGTGTTATCCTGCAAATGTTAAGTACATGCAAGTGATACCAATACTTATATAAATCAATTTCAGGGTTAACGGAATTATGGGATAATTAAATAATAATAATAATAATAATACATATACATAAATAAATAAATATTTTGACATTAATCATCTAGTGCTTATGGTGGAAATTATAAGCCTTCCTCTGGCCGTAAAGTATAATCATTTGACTAATATCAATGAATATAAATTTCACCACGCATTTATTAACGAATTCAAGAATTTTGACTAAATCATAAGATTCCTGCGAATGATCCAAGTGCTTTATAACTCTTCTCGTTAAAAACTTGAGTCTTTTCATTTGCGAATAATATTCAAATTTGTCCCTTTGATTCTCCAGCTTTTGAACAGAGGTCAATATTATAGGCTGATTCTCTTTCGGAGACGGTATGTTTAATATCCTACCTTCAGTTATTTCCGGAGATGCAAGCGATGAACTTCCTCTTCTTTTTGAATTATATGAGTTATTTGTCATAGTTGTGCCTATGCTATTTCTATTGCTGTATGGCGTACTAGAAGGCGACGAGATGTTTGATGTCACCGAGCCCGTCAGACGATGCTTTTTTAATTTATTATAAATTCTAGATTTTGCTAAGATATTATTGAGACCTTGCTTTCTTTCTTCTTCATTCTTTATGGGGCCACTGGAATTTAGCATACTATTCACGTCATTGTCATTTGCTTGACCGGCATTGGACAGAATTCGTTTCTTCGTTGACATCGAAGAATTTCTTCTGCTTGAATAGCCATTGAAGATAGAAAGTCTTGTTTTCAGCGATGCAGTGGAAACATTTGTCTGAGTCCGGCTGATTTCATTTGAATCATAAATACTTGTATCTTCCTCTTCTTCCTCTTCCCTCAATGAATCATCTATTGAATTATGACGTGATTCAGTATCGTTACAAGGGATTTCGTACACTTTAAACGCAGTGAGTAGTTTTTCATAATAATTTAAAACGTTGTCATCGATTTGCACAACTTCGTCAATTGTTCGAGGTAATTCCTTTTCAATCATATTGTTGATCTCTAATAACATATTGGATTTTATTTTTATATCTTTGATCGTAACCTCTCCTTTGAGCCAAGTGTCATGCGGTAAATAAACCCTAGATAATACCTCTATAGGTTCTTTGTTCAAGATATACTGTCTACCTTGTTCCTCAGTCTCTAGAATAACATTCTCGTCAGATACATTCAAAACTTTCGATAAAAATAAGTACATCTTTTTATACTTTGCAGTATCCACAGGAATCGAGAGGGAAAGTGATTGAAAAGCCTGAGTAGTATCAGAATGCAGAATTGCGAGCGACATCTCCTAATGGTATGTATTATCTTTGGTAACTGCAAGTCTTATTGATAATTCAACTAACTCGTCTATCGATAAACAGAATTTTGATTTTCAACCGCGACATAAAATTCCGTTTCGAGTTAAATTAAAAATGGCATTTGCTCTTCATCAAGAGATGTTCTCGTCATCAAAGAAACCTAGGTTTAACCTAGACTTATCAGTCCATGAGATATCTAATATACCGCAGGTAAACGGCTATTGCTACATTGATGTTCAAGTAAAGGACGGTAAAAGAAAAAGACCTCACCTTTCGCTTAAGAGTTCTTCAAATCAAAGCGGCAATTCAACTTCATCATTAGATAAGTTCGAAGGGCCATATTCGTCCAGTGATGTGTCTGCATCGACATCTATGAAAAAGATTCATAATTTTAAGTGTAAATTTAATTTTAACATGAATTGCAATTTAAAATTCTCAGTCAAGAAGAAGGATAATCGAATTTCCAGCAAATATTTGCTTATGAAGGTGTACTATGTAAGCGAAGAAGACGTAAAACATAAAGAGCATGAAATGATTGTGTCACATCGGGGACATAAAATAGAATTGGGTAGACTAGAGCTCAATTTATCGGAATACATAAACGTTGAGGAGCCATTTACTTCGAAATATCTAATGAGCAACTCTAAAGTTAATTCAATTTTGAATTTAACTGTTTTCTTAAGTGAATTGCCAGATAACTTAGACTTCCACACTCAGTTACAAATCAATGACGAGGGAGGGCATACTCCCACGTCCAGCTCTTTGAATAGATCCAATTCAAAGTTACAAAATAGAATAAACTCGAGCAAAAATACGAAATATAATGCGCCAAATTTAGAGCGGACTAAAATCTTCGGGGGTCTTAACGATGTTATAAAGTCATCCGATGCTTCGCCACTGGCCAATCTGTCTGTATCATCTTTACCAAGTGATGATTCTGATAAGCAATTACAAGTAGAACAGAAACATTGTCCTATATCAAGCATGTTTGATAACAAATCTACCACTTCTAAACCACGTTCTAGTGGCGAACATGGAACTAATGTAATTAGCTCCACTAATTTAGTTAATGGGGCTAGGAGTGCTAATGTCATGATGGATCCAATAGTGAGTAATTTGTACAAGAAGATCCTTGAGTCTACCTGGGATCCGGAATTGCAGGATTTATTACAATTTACACCTGAGGAATGCATTAGTGATATATTTGATAATGATGGAGATGGATGGAGCAAAGCTGTTTCTCAGAATTACAACAACTGGTCGGATGATAATAATGATGATGACAGTATAAGAAATATCAATGGTTTAATTAATGAGGCCACTTTCAGAGAAGATTTACGGAGTTGGACTATAAGTGACATTCGTCCTTGAAGCTAAAACAGACGATCGACAGTTCTGTATATATATATATGTATGACTATATAATTTTCCACTTAATTATTTAACGACGCAAAGACGATATCAATGCCAATGATCTAATTCTGTTTGTAATTTTAAACAAATGCTTCAAAGCTTTATCAACATTTGCCCCTTCTATTTGCTGAGTACTTGCATATTTCAGAATTGAAGGAAAATGAATAGAGTAGTAATCCAAGAAAACATTTTCTGATTTTAAGATTAAGCTGCTGGTTTGGTCCTTTTGATCAGCCACATAATCATCCATGACACCGTTCAATAAACAAACTAAGTTACTTTCGATACTATAAGCATCACTCTGTAACTTTTCTCTCTGATATGAGTTCAATTCTGGTTCTCTTATTTCGATATTTTCGCAGTAGTAATCCCGGTTTTTTAAAGGTGATGAAGTATATGGTAAATATTTACAATGTTGACAGTTCTTGAAGTTGGATTGATGGCACAGCTTCTTATAACATCTAAATTTTCTAGTATCATATTTTCCCTTAAATTTACCTAGAGGAATCAAAGGAGTTTTTGGAAGATAGGATTCATTGGATTTGATTTCTTCGCAATTGCTGTTTGTGACTTTAATACCTACACAATTCTCCGACAGGCGGTAATTCAACAGTTCAGGCTTGAAAGTATTCATCAGAAGTAAAGCAAGCAAATATATGTTAGCAACGTAACTGATTTCGAAATAATTAGTATGGCATCAAACATAGTTTTTTTTGCACCCGGGGTTCTGTGGTATATTTTCCTCACACAAAAATTTTTGTTGTTAAATGAACGATTGCAAAGACCATATACTAACAGACTACACAAGCTCAGCATAATATCAAGCATTTATAATTGTTTGAATTAAAAAAAAAATTCACGTAATATTATAGTACACAATCTATTTGTTAAATCGTAAACCTCATCATCATTAATGATTGGAAAACTCCTTAAATAATCTTAACTAAAATTTGCTTTGGTTAGCACCATGACTTTGACCTTGTCCGTGGCCTTGTCCATGACCATGACTACTATAATTATGACCTTGATTTTGATTTTGGTTTTGATTCTGACGACGGTTATTGTATCCACCACCATTTCTGTTATTATTTTGATTATTATAGTTTCTCCTGTTGTTGTAATTTCCTCCTCCTGTTCTTCTCCTTTGATTTCTGTTTCTTTGTTCCATATTTAAGATATTTTGTTCCTTGGCGTAATCCATAATCTAATAATTGTTAGTAAAGCATTCCACAAATCATCATTCATGAGAATATAACCGTACATTTTACTACAATATGTACGATCTTCCATATGGTTCTTCCATTTATACATACCTCTTCTGGTAATCTCAAATATTTAATATGATTACCTCTGATATAACATTCTGGTAATTTGACAAAAGTCTCACCATTCGAAGATGACTGAATTACATCCTTTAAAGTTAAGTTCATCCATGAGTCACAGTTAACTAATTGCCCATTTAAACTCTCCCCATTCTTTAATTCCACCAAAATAGGTTGGTTTTTAGCCGATGTCAACAAATATAATGGTAACTAAAAAATGTGTTAGAATTCTCCTTAAAAATATTATATTCCTTAAATTCAATTTCATTACTATTACACATACCATAATATGATTGTTTGATGCTTATATTTGGAACCTCTTGCTCTGTTAATGCTGATACTTTTCATTATGTTAATCCAGCAAATTTCCGATGTTGAAAATCAAATTGGGTGGACGCACTACTCTATTGATATTTAATACAGTTACATTTATTAATGATTTAAAGTATATAAAGAAGCGTAGAATTGAAGTAAATGAACACTATATGAAGCGAAAGAAACACAAATAATAGAAAGAAATATATACTTTTCAATTACCAGTTATACTGGTAACATATTGGGTAGAATAGGAACCAAATACATTAGGTAGCGTCATCAGTAAGTGGAACTGAATTACCTCTCAAAGTTAACGGATAAACACTAGCATCCTCAGTGTCATCGTCTTCTTCATTTTCACCTAATCTAAATCCAATATAGTCATCTGTATTTAAAGATTGATGAGCTTCTTGTAAAGAGCCCAAATCGCCAGGAGTCATGAGACCGGCTTTACTTCTTGGTGAACCTGGAACAGATAATGGTCTGGTTAATTTTAAGTTAGAAGTATTGTTGAAAGGATTAGCTCCATTCTTAAACTTATCAGGATAAGCCCTCTTCAAAGACAATTGTCTGGCCTTAATGTACTCCAAACCCATTCTCTTCCAATCTAATAAGTCTGATAATCTTTCAGTTCTATTTCTTTGGTTAATTCTTTGTCTTCTTGTTTTTTCGGCAAAGTCGAACATGTAATCAGTCAATTGGTTGATGGATTCATCGACTGCCTTCATTCTTCTATCAACTATGTAAATACCGTAGTCAGAAGTATTTTCAATAAGGTCTTCCATATAACATCCGAACCCTGACAAGTTAGTAGTGATAGAAGGAACACCCATAACGGTACACTCGGCGGGAGTATAGCCCCAAGGCTCGTAATATGATGGGAAAACACCTAAATGACAACCTCTAACAAATTCATCGTAATCTAATGATAAAATAGGATTATTAGCATTCAAAAACTCTGGGTGGAAAATGATTTTAACTCTATCATCCGGTTTGTTAAACAATTGAACCCTTCTAATATGGTTTAACACAGGATCAGTGGAATCGTCGGTCATGTTGTGGGTGACAATTGGTGGTAAGCCATCTCTTTTCAAAGCAAAGATTCTCCTCTTTAATAAAACTCTATCAGCAGGTTTAATTAAATCATCAATAGATGGAACCTCATTTCCATTGGTAGTTGTGGTCGAATGATTATTTGGGAATCTAGCACAATGTTCAAACAATCTTTCACCGACCTTCTTTTGTACTTCTTCGATAGTGCCTTCCAATTGCTTGATAACAGCTTGACCTTTCAAAGTTTCAACAGTGTAAGAATTGGTTTTACCAGGCATGATAATAAAGGCGACAATGGTCATTTTTGAGCCTGCTTCCTTCAATCTATGATTCAATCTAGCTAAAGCTTCAATGAAAAAATCACATCCCTTATTTCTAAATTCGTATCTACCAGCAATAAAGAAGTATAAAGTATTGTCCAAATCGAAATCGTAATTTCCATAAAAGTGACCTTTGACGAATTCATTGATTTTTTCTTTCTTCAAGGCATGCAAGTTTTGGAATTCATGAACTGCTTGGAACTTGACCACATTCAACCCGTTTGGTAAGACCCCATCGGGCTTTCTCTTCAACAAATGTTCGGACTCAAAAGCTGTGATATGAGAAACGGTCGTGAAAACATCTGCCGAGTGTGTCGCTGACCTTTCAATACAATAACGATGGTAAATACCTCTCTTTCCCGCTTCGGCATCCACATCGAAATTCGCTAAATTGTTATAGAAATCGGTAGATCCAGCACATAAGTATCTTCCGAGCAAAGTAGCATGTGTAGTGAAAACTGTAGTGACATCAATTCTTCTCTTACGACACAATGGCAAGGCAATACCCGCCAACCATTCGTGACAATGACAAATAACAGCCCTTTCACGATCGTGGAAAACTAATTCTCCTAAGAACCAAGCGACTAAGTACCCCAATAAGATAGCTTCGTTACTCTCTTGGTCGTGATCTGGAATTGGAATGCCCGCAATATTCCACAAGTCTGCCTTCCACTCATTAAGATGGTTTCCTGCCGAATGGATATCGAATAATAACACTCTAGGTGCCCCTTCGATCAACCAACGTCCGTATAACCATCTGATTCCCCTCTCACTCATAGAATCCAATGCCTTCATGACCAATGGATCCTTGACTGGCAATTCTTCCACTTCAATTTGGGCAGAATTATAGTTCAATGGCCCGATCAACGTGTACCGTTCTCTATATTCCGCAACGGTGATAGGAGCCTTCGATTTCAACACCGAATAGATCCCTCCAACCTTGTGTGCCACTTCTGTGGCCACTTCGAAAAGTAAATGATTTTTAATGTCCCTAGTCATAATCCCTTTTTCTGCAATCAATAAACGGGCTACTATCAAAAACCCTTAGTTCTTGCTTTATATACTTATAATGATAAAATTTACCAATGAACAACTCGTCGACGTTCTGTAAACAATATTTCAGTAAATCTTAGAATTTATTCAACAATTCCCCCCCCTCTGGTCCGTTATTTTGCAAGCAAAAGAGCTGAAATTATGTGGGTAACTCTTGTTAGTGAATGATCAGAGTATATGCAGTACTCCCTTGAGGAATCTACGAATACTGTGAAAGAAGAAGCTATCTTATGGCCTCGAGGCGTATATATATTACAATAGGCATTCCGTTCATTCCTGGGGGGATATGGTGCTTGGTAGTTAGAAATATGGCATATATGTTAAGGTAAAGTGACAAAAGGTCTGAGTAAGTTACTCAGCTTGTGCATCGCTGGTTCACATATTCATGTGAGTATCTCGTAAAATAGCGAAAAAGTGGTGTCTGAGAGGTTTATCGGAGACAAGAGAGGTTCTCTACCAGGTACATTACCTATTCTGAGATATGAGTGCACATTGCATACTAAAAATGGCCAACACCAGGCCGAATAGAGGCTAGGGATGGGGAACAGTGCAAATAATACGTACATAAGCACCGCAGGGCAATATTGGGACATAAAGTGGGGGAGTGGAGGCAATAATTTTTCGTTGTTGACTATAGGCCAAATTGGGTTACTAATTGAGTTAGTAGGTAGGAAATAATAAAATGACAGGCGGTAGTGGTGAGGATTGGGGGTACAGATCGGATAATTAGGGTGGTCGGTCGGATTAATATGATGTTTAATTTCCAGAGTGTTCAATTTAAGTTGGCCAGTTTATTCCATGCGGGGGAGGGTTACGTAGCTTAATAGGTAATTTTACACAAGAAGCATTATTGTAGATAACACGAAGATCGTTCTTATATTGATGTGTTTATGGCGTTGATATTGCTAGCTATTGTAACAGCTTATGATAGACTGAAAATGAGGCGACTTAGACTAAACCATTTTAAGACTAGCGAGATTCGGAATGCAGCCGTCAGGCGCACTATATGTAGAAAAAGGAAGAACTACTGCGTTCACGGAGTTGACTCAGAAAATGCAGGTCTACATGTAGAAGTACAAATTAGATTGATATTATGTATATATAGATGTATTTAGTTGCTGATGCTTTTTAATCATTCCATTGGCTCATCTGAATCTGAATCTGAATCTGAATCGGATTCGTTAGAGTTAAAGACGTCGGATTTGGTATTCTTCTCTTCGATACCGAACCATCCTTCGTCGTCTTCGTCTTCTATTATGCCATTTTCATCGTCGCTGCCGTCGATTTGTATATTTTGTGCCGTTTCAAATTCCTCAGAATTTTCTTCCTCTTCGCCTTCAGTGTCTTGGACGTTTGGCTTCGTGGTTAAGAAAGAGTAGGCGTATCCGTTTTTCTTGGATATGCTTACAATATCCTTAGCAATTCTAGCGAGGAATCTCTGAAGTAACCTTAATGAGCTGGTAAAGTCACTCTTATTGTTGTTGATATATTTCCCGTGGCTTGTGAGTAAGTTTTGAACCCAAAGCAAGTTGAACTCCAAATGCGGTGAGTTCAACGAAAGCTTACCTACGAATTGTAACATTCTGTCGAGATACACGATAGGTAAGTCATTACTTACCAACTTGATATCTTTGATGGGTATTGATTCATATACCTTATGGATGAGGTATTGTTCATTCAATCTGAAGGCCATTACAAGAGCTGTCAAGTAATCTTTTTCATTCAACACTTCAATTGTGGCTTCAGGAGTAATATCGATATCCAAATCAAATGGATCGAATATTAATGTATTGTCAACCGAGTAGATCAATAATCCTTCGGTAGATGCAGCCGCAAATGCTGACAGGGTAGGTGAAAACGATATCGATGTAACCCTAATTTCTGGTCTGATGTTTCTAGCACTTGGATCACCTTTATGAGACCCAGGTAATGAAGTATCTATTCTATCTTCCAAATCAGAATTTTCTCCATCTCTATCAATGAGGTCAAGAGACCCTGCTTCAGTCATTCTTGAACTGTTAAGCATGCCTAGCGTACCATTTAATTGCATGTTTTGGGATACAGTGAATCGTTTCAATAAAACTTCATTCGAAATATCATAAAGACAAATAGAATTATTGTTACCAGCAGCAACCAATGATAAACCATCAAAGGAGTAGTTCAAGGTAGTAAAGTACTTTGACCTAGCCAGATTCTTGGCACTGAATCTATCTTCTAAGTATCTTCCCCCAATAATGTCCTTCTTACCATCTATAAGGTGCAACTGCTTTGCGTCTTCTACATCCCAAATGGTTATATGTCCATCTAAAGTAGATACTGATACTTCTTTTGAATCGGGTCTCAATGCAATACTTAACACATCTGATTGGATTTCAATTGGTTCCACTTGTTGTGATCTACTGAAAATATTCCAAATTCTGATTGTCTTATCCCATGATGCCGATGCTAATACCGAATTTTCGGTACCAAAAGCTAAGCATGAAATCGGACCTTCATGCCCTGTCAATGAGTCTAAGAGCTGTGCTGTTTGAACAGACCAGACGTATATTTCAAAAGTATCTTGAGATCCTGCAACAACAACCTCACCACTTGGGTCGACAGCTAATGAATTGAATTGGACTCTTTCAGTTGCTGTAAATGTTCTGAAATTTCTGAATCTAATTAAATCCCATGCTCTGATTGTTCCATCTAATGAAGAAGAAAATAATACTTGACCTTTCTTAGCAAACTGAACTGCTGTAACGGAAGATGTATGTTCTTGAAAAGTCATTAAACAGAAGCCAGACGCAACATCCCAAATCTTTATTTTTCCATCATCAGATGCGGTAACTATCCTGGAACCATCAGGAGAATAGCATAATGCATTCATAGAATCGAAATGACCTTGCTGCTTCAAAATATATGATTCAGATTGCCATTCATAAACCAACAATTGACCAAGTTTTGAAGATCCGAAGGCTAGCCATTCACCAGTCTTATTGATATTTACGGTATTCACAGCATTTTGTCCCATGCTTAATTGCTGAATCATATTGAACTCAGGTAAGTCGTATAATCTGAACTCACCGTTAGTGAAACCAATAACCAAAAGATTAGACTTAGGATGAAATGTAGCACACTTAACATTCGCATTAGAATGGAAAAAATTCTTAGCAGTGATTCTCCAACTCATCGGTTTTTGACTCTTTACTGCGTCATCGTTCATTTCACTATCGCTATCGCTTTCTTCTTCCTCCTCATCTGATTCGTCTGATGGTCTTTCAGTGTATTCCCATTGAAACAATGCACCGTCCTTACTTATAGTGTATATAATTTCTTGAGTCTCGTTAAAGAATGCCTTAATCACGTAGTCACGATGTCCCGCTAAAGTCATCGCTACTTCCTTTTCTTTAGACAGCAATGAAAAGATTCTTGATGTCATGTCTTTGGATGTCGATATGAAAAATCTGGAATCATTGGACCAAGTAACGGATGTAACATCACTGTAATGGCCAGCATATACTCTATGACGAACAAATGGTGCAAATTGTCGATCTTCAGTGAAATCTGGTGTTTTCCATACCTGAATAAATCTGTTATATGCAATGGCAAAATAATGGCCGTCAGGGCTGAACTGTAAATCCAATACTTTATCTTTGAAGTTGAAGTGATGCAACACAGTTCTCGAAACAAAATTCACTAAAATAGCTCTTCCTGTTTCATCGACCGATAAGAGTAACGTTCCTTGCTTATTTAAAGCAATTCTGGATATATTTCTTCTATGTTCATAATTAAAAGTAAATGACTTATTATTTATTAAGTCGAAGCATGATACTCTGTTACCTACTGGACTCAATAATTTAGTGCCATCTTCGGTGTAGACCAAATTTCCTTGTCTATACACAGTTCCTAGCAAGTTTGAAAACTTGAAATCGGACTTCATTGGTATATGCTTTGTTTATAGTCTATTCTAATGGCTTAATTACCTTTATATCCAACTAGATCATCAAATACCAAATCTTTTTTAAGTGATGAGCTTCTCGCTTTACTGAAAAAAATTGAAAAATTATGTTGCATGTTACCCGGAAACTATACATTAGATTATCTGTTGGTATATACTAGAGAACTAGTATGCTTTTATAGATCAAACAACGACAAATTCATCATGAGTAGCCTTTCGGACAGAGTCATGAACATGAAGTTCATGCGGAAAACAGATGGTGATAAAGAAGACAATAATAAAGCGGAGCAACAGAAGAAAATTAAAGATATGTCTGAATGGGTATTACCAAATTCTACGAAGATTATAGCTAAAAACCAGTCTTCAAATGTTATCCAATCTATAGGGTATGCCAGCATAAATTCATTCTCAATGGACGAAAAAGATGAGGAACTTAATGATACTCCAATGCCAGCAAATGTAGGAAGAAAAACTTGGGGAGAACCAGAATTGAAAAAGGGTTCAGAAACGGAATTAGATATTACAAAACTAAAAGATTCTATACCCAAGAGGAAAGTATGTATATTTCAACGTCTTTCGAGCAATGACAAATTACTAACTATGAACAGGGAAAAAATGCGAAGAAAAACGATAACAAAAGTGAAGAACAGAGCAATGAGCCTGATCAAGAGTCAGAATTGGATACTAAAGATTTCTTGGAATCCTTATGGAAAAAGAATAGTACGCCTACAGATAAAGGATCCGCCAAAAGAAAGACTGACAAAAAGGATGAATATGTTCCAGATATAAAGAAGAAAAGGAAAAGATTTAATAATGTTTAGAACATTTTGCATTCATTTTTTCTTCTTCTTTCCATTATTTGCATTATTACTTTGTACATTAGGATTGACAAACTCGCCTTTAATAATTACATCCCTTGCAGCTGTATTGATATGCTTGAATCTATCGGGTCCAATGTGGGTACCTCCGAACCACCTACTAACCACGACAATAACATTCCATACATCCATCATCTAATTAAATGTTAGTATATCCTTCAATAGAAAGCCGTGTCATACATTCGAGACATGAAAGAGAAAAATAATACGTACAGATAATAAGTGTAGTACTCTTCCGCCTGCTGCTGTTTCGCCATCATCGTCACAATCTTGATATTGAATTCCGTTTTCTTTCTTAATTCTCCAACTACTGATATTGTGAGCGGCTTTGGCAATCTTTTTATCCGTCACTAAAAGATCTAAGTACTCTACCGCTTCATCAACTGAATTCACCTTCCGTGCGTAGCCGATGAATGTAGATCCTCTATCTATTATCGGATCTGATTGAATCCACCCTTTTAAAGGATCTATTATGACTGTCTTAGAATTTGATTGCGAAGATAGACTTTTAATTGTTTGATTATTATTATTATCAAGTTCGTTCTTTTCTTCCGTACTAACTTCAGAGATTTTTAATTCACCCATATCTTTCTGCAAATCATTTTCTACTTCTTTGCCTATGTACTTCTCAAGAATAGCCTCCAACTCAGTAAATAATTCAAATATACAGACTTCTCCCTTACGAAATATGTTTGAAAGTGTTTCCTTAACTTGAGTTTCTAAATAGTTGGTATCCGTGTATATTCTTGTATTGTTATTAAGTATCTGGATAACATTGGGTATTTCATCGGGGTAGCTCTCCAGAAAGCTCATTTGAATTTCCAAACCATCATGTTGTGGGATTTTCAAATTATAGATCTGAGGTGCAACTTCAGAAGTAGAGTCGGGATAAATTGCATCAATGGCACTAATCTCGTCATGTAGTTCTTCGACTGTCATATATATGTGTGTATTTTTATGAAAATATTCAAATCAAGCTTATGCCAAAAAAATATTTGGATGGAAATCGCATCTAAATAATAGGAAGACTATTATCACCAATAAAATGCCAACAGCTGACGAATTGAAGGTGCAAGGAAACAAAGCTTTCGCAAATAAAGAGTTCAAAAAGGCAGCAAAAATATATAGGGATGCCATTAAATTAGATTCAACAAATCCTGTCTTATACTCTAATCGGGCACTTTGTTTCATCAAAGAACAAGATTGGGATCGAGCTTTAAGAGATTGTAAAGATGGGTTATCGCATAATCCTAACCTTAATACTAGAGTCAAACTAATTTATAGACAAGGGATCGTCCTTAAGAATCTCAGCGATACACCTAATGCCTTTAAATGCTTTAGTGAGGTGGTGAATCTTGATCCACAGAATACAGCTGCTATAGATGAATTGAAAACCATCGAAAATTCTCCCAATAAAAAGTTGAAATTACAGTCGGGTTCGTCTATTGCAATACCAATCAAAGAAGTTAATAACCTACCGGAAGAATTTCTGGTATTGTTAAATGCAAAAGCTGAAAGACGTAATGAATTAATTCCCCCTAAACCTACAGAACGATTGAATAACGAAATTAACGAATTATTTGGTCATAAGCCAATAGTAAATAATAATTCTGAGAAGTCAAATCCTAAATTGTCTAATTCCTCTTCTTTTTCGGACATGCCAACCATGCAAGTTTTGTCAATGTTGAATACATTACCTAAAAACCAGAAAATCGGTGCATATAAATATATCACCACCTTAACTCCTGAATATTATAACGATGTCTTTGAATCTACTGGAATCGATTCGGAATTCTTAATATTCTTTATAGAAGCAGCAGCCTATGTTTCGACTCATAATGCTATAAATAAGTGGGAAACAACAATCTATGATTTAATATCAACATTTTCAAAATTACGTCGATACCAATTGTCTTTGCTGTTTTGTAATACGAATCATATTGATGAAATAATTAATAATGTGAATAAATTAGGTGATAATACGCTATTAGAAACCTACAAATCGCTATTAGTGATTTAAATATCTAGGCACTCGGTATGTTGCCTTTGCATTTTCAAAAAATTCAGCTAGTGTGTTTAAATAATTTCCTGAAGTATAAGCTCTTATTTTATTACTTGATTAAGAGATAGAAAGGATTTATGCCTTAGAGGCTAATTGACAGCTAAAAATTAACTGTATAAATAGTTGAACAATAAATATATCTATACCTTTATATATTACTCTTCTGCTTCTGAGTCTGATTCAGCATCTGAATCTGAATCTTGGAACACTTGATTGTAGGCTATCCTATTGGGGGTTTTTCTCCGCAAGAACATTGATGCTTTATTGATTTTATGCTTAGATGCCATCTCAATTATATGGTCCTTTATATCGTAAGGTGAAATTCCTTTACTCAATAAGTTTGATACTAGTCCAGTAACTATTGGAGCCGACATCGATGTGCCTGAAAGCACCTGCGGATAACGGTGGTCTTTAGTGTTAACGCTTTCTACAAATGTTCCACTTGCAAATACATCAACACACTCTCCCCAGTTAGAAAATGTTGCTAATCCATCCGTTTTATCATCTATAGCTCCTACTGTAATAGCAGATGATGCACTAGCTGGGCTTGTAATGCATGCATTAATATTGGAATTTCCCGCTGCTACCACCATCACCAAACCTGTATCAAAGGCTGCATCAACGGCTCTGTTTAAAACTGCATTTTTCGTTGCTCCCAAAGAAAGATTGGCAACGCCAGGCTTTCCACTGATTTTTCTGTGGTTGACTGCAAATTCAATCGCTGCTATTATAGTACTCAATGAGCCAGCGCCACTCTTGTCCAAAGCTTTAATTTCAATAATGTTAACATCTTTAGATACACCGTATGATTTGGATCCTATAATTCCAGATACATGCGTTCCATGACCATTTGTGTCCCCAAATCCTTCTTTGGTGAAATCCTTGCCTTTGGAGGCCCTTCCTTGAAACTCGGGGTGATCAATCATAACTCCCGAATCAAGCACATAAGCATTCACCCCATTACCTGTACAAGATGTATCGTAATAATAGCTAAATTTGTTTCCCGTTAGCTTTTCCTTTTGGGATAGTCTAGCTAAATGTCTGGGGGAATTTGTTTGAACGCCTACATCGAAAGCGTTTATGATTATATCAGGCGTTAAATCAGCGACCAAAGGACATTTTTTTAATCTATCTAATACAGCCTTAGAAAAATCACCCGAGAAACCTGTAAAGTTTCCTATTGCAAAGGAGTTGTTAATTAAAGCTTTCACTCTTTGACTCAGAGGATAATTGACGTCATATTTAAAAAATGTATCTAATGTTTCGGTTGATTTTAACGAAACAAGGTAAGGAACAGCTGCAATAAATATCGAGTTGTAACATAAGGCGACAAAGAAAAAGTACTTTACTAGAAGCATACTTTAAATGAAATACAAAAGAACAGCCATATACTTAGTTACTCGTGTAGAGTTAGTATGAATTGGTTATGTGGAAAGGATGCAAAAAATTGTTTGTGCAACTTTATGCGGCATTGCGGCATCTACATAATGTTTCAAAAGCTTATATACATTAAATTATAACAAAACAAATAAAATTCTAGTTTACTTTACTAAAAATCAATATTAAATATCTATTTTAAAGATGCAGCAAATTGGGCTCTTTGGTCCTCCGGAAGGTTAGATAAGAAATCTTTGATAACAGAGACCGAGCTTTCTGGGTCCTCCTTCAAGATATCAACTAAGTTTTGACGAGCCGATTCGTGTTTCAATTCGTCAATTCTCTTCTGTAACTTAGAGTGGTTTTGCTCAATCCAGTTGCTTACTGCCATATCGTCTTCGTAGTCAACTGTTGGCATCCAACTCTTTAATCTGGCAACCTTTTCTAATTTGTTGTCTGATTTGATCTGTTCACCAATAAGTTTCAATAAGTATTCTTCGTTCAAACGACGACGTAAACGCCAGAAGAATGTACGACGAGCTTCTGGCCAGTTAATTTCTTTTCTAATGACTCCCTTGGCCAACATACGACCCGATCTATCGTGGAGATCAGCAAATTGAACTGAAATCTGCGCATAAATAGGTAATAATGCTTTCTCACGAGTAGTTAACTTGGCGGAGACTTGTGCGTGTTCTTCTGGTGACAACTTACTTTCGTTTAATTGCTTTTTCAAATCTCTGTAAGTTGGGTCTAATCTTTCGATAGTGGATAATAATTTGTCACGTCTATACTTGATACCAACCATTCCTTCAGGTTCTAAAACACCAGCTCTAGAGTTAACATCCGCATACATTTCCATCATATCCGCATTAATAGTTGGGTCAACAACAACCCATGAACCACCTCTTAATTCACCATTTGGTGGAATATAAGTGAAAATTGGTTGCTTGAAGTCAACTAACGCATCAACAATGAAAGAACCATACTTAAGAACTTCATTAAACATATCACGTTGACCACCAGAGAAACCTCTCCAGTTAGCTAAAATCATCAAAGGTAATTGTTCACCGTGGTTGAAATCATTGATAGCTTGTGCGGTCTTGAAGGCAGAGTTTGGATACCAAACTTGACCTGCTTCTTGAATCATCACTTCAGTAGAATCTGGATTAGCAGGATCAGCAGGTAATAAGTTGTCCACAGTTCTAGTTTCGACACCAATGACACCGATTGGAATACCACCAAGACGAGCTCTACCAACTACAACACCCTTTGCCCAGCCGGATAACGTTTCTTGGAAAGAGTTCTTATCAAATAAACCAGATTCAAAATCACCATTATCTAACTGTTTACCTTCAATCATCCAGCGAACATCATAAGGTTCATCCTTAGGTGGAATATATTCAATTTCTCTGTCCCAACTGTCTTCGCTTTCCAAAATTGGAATTGGCATATCACGCTTAGCTGGAACGTATGACATCCATTCCATAATCTTTTCAACACCAGCCAAATCATCCGAGGCAGTGAGATGGGAAACACCATTACGGTACATAATTTGAGTACCACCTAATTGCAAGTTAGAAGAGTAAACATCTCTACCTAATAACTTGTTGATGGCAGGAGCCCCAGTCAAAATGATTGGTTGACCTTCAACTTGAATAGCTCTTTGACCCAATCTAACCAAGTAAGCACCGATACCAACAGATCTACATGTGACTAAGGTAATAGTAAAGATATCCTTGTAGGCTCTTGATGTACTACCAGCAATCAAACCTGATCCCTTAAGACATTCAACACCCAAACCATCTTCTTCACCAACAATCGATTTGATAACATATCTTTCTTGGCCGTCTTCAACAATTCTCTCGGTGACAATCGTGTTTGATTTCCCAGCTTCATCAATGCTCTTTTTATCCTCAGGACTCAAATATAAGTATCTAAATCCTTTGTCAGGAGAACCTTCAACGTTCCAAGCAACATTAAAAAGTGGGACTAACTCATCAGCAATACCAATTCTAGCCCCAGAGTTAGCTGAAAGATAAATTCTTGGAATTCCTAATTTCCTAGCTAATTGGGTACACTTATTGAAGAATTCATCTTCTTCTGGTCCAAATGAACCAATTTTATGGGTAATATCATTGGCAACAATAACAAATTGACGGCCACGAGGATATTCAGGGGTTTTAGCAGTCACCTTAAATCCAACCATACCAATCTTGTTACTACCTGGATCACGCTCTACTGCAGTCAAGTCACCATTATCATCTGAAATCAATTCTAAAGAAGTAAAAATATCCTTTGGAACTTTCTCTTTTGGATGATTTTTCCATTGCGAAAGAGTAGCTTGACGGAATAATTCAGGGAAATCATAGACGTAGGTAGTACCCATATTATGAGCCTTGTAACGCTTTGGTTGCAATGATTCTTTTGCCGGGTATGGCGTGGAAATTGTTCTCAAGTGCATGGAACCAGGGGAACCAATTGATTTGAAAACCCATTCACCCTTCGTGTTCTTAACTTCCATATATAACTCGGATTTGACAACATAACCTGACACATTAGTGATAATAGCACGTAATGGGAACGAATTACCAGTGTTTGGATCAGTACATACAATTCTAATTTCAGCTCCAGTGACACGTAATCTCCACAATCTTCTACCGAATCTCTCTAAGAATGACCCGAAAGCAGCTTCAACCTCCTCAGGTAAAACATTAAACACTGCAGAGAAATTGATGAAGATATGGTTAAGATCAGAATTAGAAGTATCAATAACTTCAAGTGCATCCAAAATGCTTGACATTAAGCGATTAGATTCGGCGATTAAATATTCACTAATACTTATATCGTTACGAATAACACCTGTTCTAATGATACCTCTTGTAAAGAATCTCTTGTCAGATGGTGAGTTTTTACCAACCGCTTCGTAAACATGAATATTTCTGTTGTCAGTGAATATTGGCTTGATCTCGAAGTTATCTAATCTTCCCAATTCCAATTGGAATGCCAATGCAGGCTCAATGTGACGGATAACCTTGTTTTCAATATAATCAGGAGCACTGAAAGTGAAGTATTTAGGATAAACACCAATCTTATTAGCAAAAACAAAAGTGATACGACGAATAGAAGCAGATTTGAGGTCTTCCTTGAATTCATCAAGAATTTCATGAACTCTGGCCAATACTTCCTCTTCACTATTGTAACCATCAATATTGGTCACAATGATGTTGAAAACATTCAAATAAGACGCCTTAGAATCTTCCGACTCTTTGGCTTTGAATGAGATTCCATCGGAAGGTTGGATCTTTTCTATCGCAGCAGTAAGCATTTCATCCACATCGTCGATATGTCTACAAGGAACTAATACACCAACTCTTGTCTTTTGTTCCTTGTTTTGATCGACAACGAAGGACAAATCAGAAACAGATGCAGCACGGTTCATAGCAGGTTGATCTGGATTCTGAACATGTTGAACAGCGGTCAACTGAGATGTATTAAGACTTGGCAATTGGAATTTCCACTCAATAATTGGTAATTTATCATGGAAATCATAAGTAATAGGACCCAAGGAGTATGCTCTATATGAACGGCGAACATAAACTTCTGCAGCCGCGATAGAAACCCATTCATCTTGATTGACTAAAAATTGAGGCAAAACATCGAATACGGTGTGCTTGGAGTCAACAACTTCACGAATGATATCCAATCTTGGAGTACGGTGGTTAGCGTAAATCTCACCATACGAAGTTTGAAGAACTGATGATCTCAAAATGTGTTCTAATTGGTCTGATCTCTCTTGGATTGATGGCAAAGAGCATTGAATCAACATTTCCCTTGCCTTCAAAGCGACCTTAGCGGCACCTCTAGTTTCTAATTCAACAATGTCTTTCAATGCTTTTCTAATTCCATTAGCAATGTTGGAGGAAGATTGCAATAATGGTTGGTATTCATCTAAAATAGCCAAAATTAAATTGTTCTTCGAGCTGACTCTCGAGTGAGATAAAACAATACCAATAACTTTATTTAAATCAGCTTTATTCTCGTCTCTCAATTTCAAAACAACATCATCTTCACGGACATTAGTACCTGAGAATAGGCTTTCAATTTCATAGTATTCGTTAATCAACTTAGAGAAAAATTCATATTCATGTTCAACAAGACCGTTAGCGTATCTAGTAGCGATATCAATTAATGGTTTAACCACATCATGAACGCTTGGATCAGTTGATGGATCGGAAGTGAACTTTTGAATCTGCTTCAAAATTTGACGAGCTGGGAATTCAGCACTTCTCGACTGGTTCCTTTCAATCAACGCTGACAATGCTTCATCTAACTTAATTGGTAATCTCGAGTGTAATGCAGAGGCTTGCTGATTCCATTCTGAATATGGTAAATCTTTACTTTTCAAGATTTCAATCAAACTTTTCAAAGTTGAATTCATGATAACTTGATTGTCGAACCCAGCTAATATATTTCTTAAAATACTAGTGTAATATTGGAAAGCATGTGCCGACTTGGTACCTCTGACGACAGGGTCACCTAATGAAGGTAACGTACCTTCGTATGGCATGGCATGTTTAACCTTCGAAGGGTCATCTAACTCTAAAATAGCCAAAATGTCACCAGCATTCACAGTTGAACCAGGTTGTTTAATTAATTGAACAACCCCGTTTCTTGGGCAATCAATGGCATACACATTTTCATGACTTCAACTTCTGCATAGACTTCACCGGCATTAATATGCTCACCACTTTCAATCAAGTACTTCACCAACTTACCTGGTGATGGTGTTCTTAATTGCGTTGGGTCATTTTCAACTTCCAATAAGCAAGTTTTACCATCCACAGATAACCTGGTAGCAGAAGGTTCTTCTTTCCAGTAAATAGAATGAGATTTACCGTCAATTGCACATAATAACCCACCATCAGACAAGGAACGGACACCAACAACTCCTCTTGTACCATTTAAGAATAACGTATAAGTATCATTAGATGATTTTGTGGCTGTAAATTTATATCTGTATCCTTCATATATAAATTCAACTGGATAAATAGTCCTTAACAAAGCTTTATTTGGAACTTGACCTTTTTCTAAAGATTGAATGTACTCTTTCTTATCTTCTTCAGATTGTATATGGGCTTTAGTTGCAGCACCACATACAACTGCAACAATTTGATCAGGTCTTTCGGATGTTAATTTCTTTGAAATTAATTCATCTAACCAACCAGTTGTGATGGTATTATCTTCAAAATCAGGAGTTTCTAATAATTTAATTAAATATTCCACGGTAGTTCTGAAATCACCTCTAATAGACAATTCTTTTAAGGCAACAACCATGTGCTTTCTTGAGGCAGAACGGTTTTCACCAAAAGCAAATATGTGACCGAACTGGGAGTCTGAGAAAGAATGGATAGAAGATTGATTACCAACCGAGAAATAACCCCAAACATTGGAAGACGATCTAAAGTTCAATTCATGTAAAGAACCTCCAGAAGGTTTGAACCCTTCACCTGGATCTTCTGAAGTAATACGACATGCAGTAGTGTGACCCTTTGGAACAGGACGACGCTGACTGACTAAAGAACTCTCGGTCTTAAATTCAAAATCGATTTCGGTGGATGTGTGTGGGTCCACGCCGTACAAAGTTCTAATATCCCTGATACGGTGCATTGGAATACCCATAGCAATTTGTAATTGTGCAGCTGGTAAATTTACTCCAGTAACCATTTCAGTGGTTGGATGTTCGACTTGTAATCTTGGATTCAATTCTAAGAAATAGAATTTGTCTTCACTGTGCGAATAAAGATATTCAACAGTACCAGCAGAAACGTAACCAACCAATTTACCCAATCTAACAGCAGCGTTTTCCATGGCGTGAAAGGTTTCTTTATTGGCAATAGTTACAGGAGCTTCTTCAATGATCTTTTGATGTCTTCTTTGCACTGAACAATCTCTTCCAAAAAGAGAAATATTGGTTCCGTATTGATCGGCTAACAATTGGACTTCCAAATGTCTAGCATCACCAGCTAACTTCATGATGAAGATTGGAGACCCTGGAATTTCGTTAGAAGCTTGCTTATATAAGGCAACGAAGTCCTTCTCGTTGTCGACTTTTCTAATACCTTTACCACCACCTCCTTCAGAGGCTTTAATCATGACTGGAAAACCAATTTCCTTTGCCTTAACGAGACCATCTTCTGGACCTGTGCAACAACCCTTGGCATAAACAGCATCAGAAACTGAAACCAAGTTAGTTTCTTCATCGACCTTAACGTCTCTAACACCAGTACCGGACCATGGAATACATGGAACATCTGCATGTTGGGCCACAATAGTGGAAGAAATCTTATCACCTAAAGATCTCATAGCAGATCCTGGAGGCCCTATAAACAAGATTCTCTTTGGGGATGCAGCCAACATTTCTGGTAATAATGGGTTTTCTGAAGCATGACCCCACCCGGCCCAGACAGCATGGACATTAGTTCTTTCAGCAATTTCCACAATCAATTCAACGTTGGCATAATTATTATTATTAGTTCCACCAGGAACTTCGATAAATTGGTCCGCCATACGAATATATTCCGCATTAGCTTCCAAATCTTCTGGAGTAGCCATCACGGTGAATTGAATGGCTCTTTCGTTGCCGAAGGTCTCATAGGCCCATTTTCTGACTGATCTGATCTCTTTAACGGCAGCAATACCGTTGTTTGCAATTAAAACTCTGGAAATCACAGTGTGACCTTCGTGCGATCTTACGAAATCTGTAACCTTACCGGGTTCTGCGGTCTCCACCGAATTCAATCCTCTAAAGTGGTCGGCCAATTTCTGATGCATTTGAGAGTAATTTTTTACTTCTGTTACGTCAGACATCCTATATTTATTATCAAGGGTATTCTTTAGTTTGTTATTGTTGGTGTCGTTATTAGTAGCGTAAACACTGTTGTAGTTGATGTATCTATTAAGTCGTTTAACTGGAATATACTTTAATATTCTATATTGATGACGTAAATTAAAATTTGGGACTAGTAACCTGTTGAATGAAATGTTAGTTGTGAGCTTCTTAAATTTGGCAAAAATGGCGTTCATACAATGACCCAATCAATTCTGAAGTATAACAGCCTCTAGATACTCAAATATAATATCTTCGTTGTCACAACGTCCAAAGGCTAAATAGTACTTATTTTCTGTTCATAAATTCCATTTTTTGGGTATTCGCGGCTGCGCGATGAATTGGAAATCGGATCAATTGGGTCTAGCGTCTACTGCCAACTGTAGACGCTATATACTATGTGCTCTCTTTCATTTAAATAAACAACATACCTTGTAGCTAATATATTTGGAGGTTAATAAATACAATTGAAAGTTTTGAATCAAATTTCAATTGGTCAGAATCAAGTTATTAATTCTTTTCTGCTTGTAACTGTAAATCAAAACCTGACAGTTAAATTTAACAGTGAATTTATAGTACGGGTTGCAGTAGTTCTATTAGTCTAGAACAACAATGTTTTAAATATATATTATAATATAATTACAATGTCCAAAAAGAATCAAAAAATTTGGATAATAGTTCCATTATATAAATATTTTTCCACCATAGATACCAGGTAGTCTGAACCAACAAATACAACTAGAAGACAATTCGCAGCCTAGTGAGTCCCGGTGGCCACACGACGCCTCTAGAGTGATGGTCTTTAGTACTACAGGTGTACCGATGTATGCGCAATACAATCCCAACATTTTGCCGATCGCCCAGTAAACTAAGGCCCTGTGTTGGCCCAAAATATGCGCATTAATTGACGTAGTTGATCTAGTCGTATAAGAGATTAAGTAATAGGCGTTATTGGACAAAGAACATAGAGATATCGGAAAGGCACTAACTATCCGCGAGTACAGGCATAGAGTTAGAGATTTATGTAGGCTTAACGGCTTTGATAATACCCATTATCATATTCTGTATACGCTCTGTTCGTTTTTTTATCATATAATGTACTTGTAGACTTATTGTAGCAATATGAAATGGAAGTTATAAGACCATACTGAATTTAGAAAGATGTTGCGAATATGAGAGACTAGGTAATGCAAAAGAGTTGAGACTATGTGTTATTTTATTCAAGATGAGCTTTTCGCAAAACCGTTGGATTGCAAATGGATTGCGAAGTTCGCATTAAATACCACACTAGTTTGTTAGTGTGGGATGCGTGTGTGTTAATTAGAATCAGGTATCAGAATATTTTCATTACTGATTTGGGAAAGGAATAGTACCAGACTAATTAAATGCTTCCACAACTTAGCCTTTATGACAAATTATGCTACCATAGAAAAATGGACAATCCTAGAGTCTGTTGAAAGAAGCTATTCTACACTTTCCATTTTGTCGATACAATATGCTTTGATTTGAGTGATGTATGTAGCATATTTTAGAACCAACACAAAGTATTTTAGTTTTTACATTTTTTGTACAGTTTATCAGGAAAGATGTAAAATCAGAACAAAATACAGCAATAGAGTAAACACTTTTGGGACTTGATGATGCAAAAATCAGAAATGCCAATCACAAAATAATTATTTGATGTACGTAACCATTTCTAATCAATAATTCAATCTCCAAGTCAGATACCAAAAACTAGGTATATGGTTGCAAAAGGTCCCAAGGAAGCCGATCCGCAAAACATCGCGGTTCGATCCCCAGTGAAGCGATAGGAATAAAGAAAAAAGAATTTTAAAATCAATCCGGGTAACAATATGACAAAAAAGATGAAAATTATTACCGGCGAAGATTGAAAAATTACTATAGTGTGGCCAAATCTATTCATAGGTAAATTAGAATAGAAAAATAACAATATATATATAAGATGTCTTGGTTATTTGGAGGTAAAACCGAAGAACAGAAAAAAGAAGCCGAATTAAAAAATTCGTTGGGATTTGATCCAGCACAAGTGTCTGATGTATCATCTATTTTACAAGCACCAGGTGTTTTAGATTCGTCCAGATTACATCCATTAGCGGGATTGGAAAAGGGAGTTGAGTACTTAGACTTGGAAGAAGAACAATTAAATGATATCGAAGGTGCCAAGGGTTTAATTCCTTCCAGGAGTTGGACAGATGATTTGTGTTACGGTACCGGTGCGGTATACTTGATGGGTTTAGGTGTTGGTGGAGCCTACGGTTTTCAAGAAGGTATCAAAAATTTACCAAAGAACGCCTCCTCCAAGTTACAATTAAACACTGTTTTGAATCACATTACTAAAAGAGGTCCATTTTTGGGTAACTCTGCCGGTGTTTTGGCTTTAACTTACAACTTGATTGATTCAACATTAGATGCTGTTAGAGGTAAACATGACGACATCAATTCCATAGTTGCTGGTGGTTTAGCTGGTGCTCTTTTCAGAAGTAGTGCTGGAATTAGACCAATGGGTTATTCTACAGCTTTAATGGCTGGAGCTGCAGGTGCTTGGTGTGGTATTAAGCGTCTTTTGGCATAATAATGTTAATAGGAGGCTATTAAGCGCAAAACTTGCATTGCATTTTAATGAGGATATCTTCAAAGCGCACAAGCGGGAGAATGTCAATTAACAAAAATCTGGAAAAGTAAATTCTTCAAGAGTGAGAACAGTTAGAATAGTATGATTTAAAGAAGAGCTCAAATTTGTATTTTAATTCCTGGAGGGGGTTAGTATTTCACTGCTATATCACTGTTTATATTTTTTTTATAATTTATTTGCTTGAACCCACAAGCTGTATATAGATAAAAAGGGTGTTAATGAACTGTTACTATATCGTATACCGTATTATATTGAGAGTAGTCTATAAATTCTATTATACAGTGACAGCTACTGTTTTCTGTTTCTTATCAATTTTTTCGTTATCATTAATCTTATTCTCATGTTCTAACTTGCGTTTGTTTTGTATTTCATATCGGTAACTCTCGAAATCTGAAGGGTTTATCAATACATCTTTTTGCATATATTTCATCATAATCTTATTTCCCTCTTCACCTATTGTTTCGGCAATTTCAAATAATTCTTTGTGTGTTTTGGCCTGACAGAACTTCTGATAGAACTTGGATTTACCAGGAACCTGGTTGAGCATTATATATTTTGTATTCCCCGGATAATTATCCATTTCTTGTGCGATTTTGATAAATTCAGGTACGACTTGATTCCAAGGCAAAGGGGTTGCTGCAAAAACAGTTGGATTAGATTCTGCGCTTTCTGCAATCATGCCCCCTACTTTATTACCGTACTTCTGTTGCAATATGCTAAATTCCCGACGATTACGTATAGATCCATTAATTATAAAGCTTACATTATTGGAGTGAACAGTTTCTATGATGGCCGGTAAAAAGTCTCTTATGGGTGCGTCTCTATTTCTCATTCTGGGGGTACGGCAGTGCAACGTTAAGTTTGAGATTCCTGTTTTGCACAATCTATCAATAAGTGCCAATGAAGGCACCGCATCTGCATCATCAAGAAGTCTAATTTTAGCACTAATCGGAATATTATACACTTTTCCCACTTGGTTCACCAAATTTTCCAAAATCAGCACAAGCAAATCTGGGGTAGATAACAACGCTGCCCCCATCCCTGAATGGGTAGAGAATGGCTTAGGGCACCCACAATTCAAGTCGATACCATCCACGTCTTGTGCCACTACCTTAGCAGCCTGTACTGCCAACTCGGCGTCAGCCGACCCGATTTGGAATATGAGCTTTCCCCGTTCTTTCTCTGGACATGTCCTAAAAACAAGCTTTTTATTTGGATCCAAAAATCCACGGTACCCAAATCATCGTTCTGTACCCTTTGGCACTTTATGAGCTTCTTATCAACAATTTCGGGAGTCCACACAAGATCGGCTCCATATCTCAACGCCATAAGTCTTGTCGGAATCTCTCCACTTCTCACCATCGGCGCAAGTGCTAGTTTACCTCCGTATTCAATCATCGTTTTTTTGAAAGGTACTATGTTTGATATCGCAGTCTTGATAAGCCTTAGTACCATTCCCTGTAACAGAACTCAAACTTCTTCTGCTGCCTAATCGAACACTCTAGAGTGATGATGAGGCAGAAAAATTCGCTTACAATCACGTGTAAGATTTATCTTATTGGCGAGGCTTGAAATCGAACTCGAGATGCCGATCCCCCAAATATCCTCAGGTCGAGGCTGCAGACCTTCCCGGCAATACGGACTTATTCATGCACCAGTGGAACTACCACCACGGCAGTTGTGCGCGGTCAGAAATATAACCGGCCGTCTGCGCTACATTGCATTCCCAATGTTACTCGCATGACCGAGTAAAATTCAGTACTTGGCAGTTACGCTGGGTGTCACTATCTTGGGTATTTCGATGACACTAATTATGCTTCTGTAATCGAATTATTGCGATTGGGTATTATTACGATCTCCATGACCGGTTTTCTATGCATACTAACAACGAATGCCACATCTTACTAGTTAACTGCTAGATATGTCTGGAGTCACAATCACAGGTCAATTGACTTATATCATGTGAAACAACTGATCGTATGAAACTATAATGGCACCAAAGTATCGAATTGCAATTGACAAGAATTGAAGTCTTCACTGCAAACAAACAATAGTTCACTATACGGTTGTGTTCGTAAATAGAAAAAGAGCCAATAGAAAGCGCCGAATAAAACAGAAATGGTAGAGAAGCACGAATATGAAAAAATGATTCTTTTCTGTCCGAAGGTCACTGGGGTTTATGCAGTGACGCAGATCCGATAACAGAATGCGATCTTGATTTATGAGAGATACAACAAGGCCACGACAAAACGGATGCCATAGCTGGAATCCTCGTGTTTACTAGCATCAGTAAGAGGCCCATTGATTTCCAGTTGTCTATAGCAAAAAGCCAATTGATGGTGTAATAAGATCGATATCCTTCTGATGCGTTTCTTTTTAATCATGCATACAATTTTTTTTCGCAAAAAAAAAAAAAAGAAAAAAAAAAATTTGCATCCTATCTAAATAGTCATCCTCTATAAATAAATAAATAAATATACTTGCAATTGCAATGACTAAATTTTGATAACTTTTTTGGAGGTTAATTATAAATTGGGTATTTTACACTTATTAATTAGAATATGTCAGTTATGTATCACCCATTAGCAAGGACTATCAATCAGAGAGGGGATTCTGGATGCTTGACCCCAAACAACCAGATAGAGGTTGAAGCAAACTCACCCACAATTAGTAAGCAAGAGAACTTTTATAAACCAAGCAGCAGCAATACTACTACTTCAAGTACCAGTGGAGGTAGTACGATTTTGAGTCCTCCATTGTCGCCGTATCAGAGGAATAGCACCACTACCAATGATACCATTGAGGAGAACGGTACCGCACAAGGTGGTGCATTGACCAAGAACTACGTTTTGAGTTCGAGTCCATTCAAGATTGAAAACTACAAGAAGTACGAATTGAAGGTAAATGCATGGAACGGGCTTGACTCTAATTACAAGGCAAAACAATTCAAGTTTCTTGAGCAGTATTCAATCATTTCTGCAAGAGAAAAGTCACAGCCACAGCCTACTAGAAGAATAGCGAGCCGCAAGAGGGAGTTTAATTCAGATAGTGATTCTGATTTTACCAACACAGAGAGAGTGCGGACAAGAAGAATAGCTAAGGAAAGTTCTGTGATTGGAAGTGGTGTTTCGGATATTGAGTCTTCGAGGGCTAATTCACAATCACCATCACCAAGAAAGAAGAAGGCCAGAAAGGAAGCTTCGTATACTGGTTCTCCATTGGCAATTCAACAAGCATCATTCATAGACGAGAACATCCCTGACTATTCTCCGGAAGTTTCGACTTTACCTAAGGGTAATAACAGAAGCTTGAAGGTCGAGTGGAAGGGACAGCCAATGGACTTAAGAAACGATCCTAACGCAGACAAATTGCATCCTGCAGAAGTTTTATTGGCATCGACATTGAGGTTACCATGCAATGTGTATCTTGATTCGAAGAGAAGGTTATTTTTCGAAAAGGTCAATCGTATGAAGAGTGGCATGCAATTCAGACGTACTGATGCACAGAAGGCATGTAGGATTGATGTCAACAAGGCCAGTAGACTATTTGCAGCCTTCGAAAAGGTCGGTTGGTTAAACGACGTTCATTTCACGAAATATTTGTAAGATGTATGATATTTCCACTAATTATTTATACAAGAAAAGATAAAAGACAAAAAAATACAGTGCATTGGGTATGGATAATAGGTATAAGTGAGATTTATTTTTGTACATATAAGGTTGGGTTTTAATTTAATTTTTTATAGGGTTTATTATGTTTACGTGTGAGAAATGGTTATTTATTAGAAATATAATGTAATATTGAAAAATGAGTGTAGTCAGGATATCTTTATGTCTTATCTTCGAAGTCTAGAACTTCTTAAATAAGGGCTTGATTGCCAATTCTCTTGGTTATCGAATCATAACTCTTCATTGTTCTGAAATACCACAAATGAGCCATTGATAAAATCAAAGGTCGGCTAAACAATTCGCGCCAATTGTTCTATACGTCACTGTAGGGAAAACTCACCTCTTAACCTCTGGCCCAGTGCCCTATGCATATATCAAAACTCAATAAACCAAGCTCCTAATTTTCTTATTACGAAAAGCCCTTATCAAAATGCCTCCTTATCAAAATGCCGCAATAAAAAAAAGCACCCCATATCGCACGGATTGAAGTAACTCTTTAAACTCAGCTGATATTATTCTGAGTACCTCTAATTTGATTGTGAGTGTAGTATATGATAGTACAACCTATATTATGTATCATTCAATAGAAATACATGACACATGATTCTAACTTTGTAACATCTTTGTAGCTCAATATGTACAGAGGACCCTTTCTTCCGAATTACTTTTACAGAATTTACTACACCAATAATACTTTTTAACTATCAAAATTTATATTTCTGCTAGCATACGGATCAAGCGATGCCGTGTGAATAAAAAAATCTACTAATTTACCTCGTGAAAATGTATGTTCGTATTTGCCTTAGTCAATGCTGGTTATCTCCACCTAGGGAATTCTACATAATAGAAGTTACACAAAAGCCGCACAAACCAGTATTTTTCACAAATCGCAATTAATACCCTTAATATATCAAAAAAATGGACATAACTGATGAAGAAATTTCAAGTATAACTTTCTTCTTATATTGAATATTATATCATAATTTGGATTCATTGATACTATTACTTCAAATTTAACTTTATCACTATCACATTCGCTTTAAATACTTGAAGAAGACATTCTGATCAGGAAACCCTTATTTACTATCTAGTATATCGGTCTTTGAACGGATAACGAGAAATACAATTTAGCTAGATTGATACTTGAGGGACTCTCTACTAGAAAAAGACAGAGAAACAAAGAAAAAGAAGATAAGAGAGAAGGTGAATAACGAAGGAACAAAAGTCTTCCACTAGAACTATGAGTTATCACCAGTATATTCCAAACAAAGAACCGGCTTCTCAGTTATCGATTGAGACAATTCCATTTAATGCACAGACCAACCCTATAAATGGAGCGGGCATAAATAATCATTCGCTACAATTTTCTCCTACCAACGAGCAATTTCGGCCCATGCCTCCTCAACAGGTAATCCGGCCACAGATAGTGGACAGTTCACCTACATCTACTTCGCATGACATGTTTCAGAGCCCTACTCAGTTGACGTCGCAAATGAATAGATTTCATTTACAGACGCCGACCACCGATAGTAGTCCAGTATTTTCTAACAACAATAAAAATGGCTCCACTAACGTACATGTCTTCCAGACAGTTACACCCACCAATAGTATACCAAGGAGCAATTATCAAAACCAGTATGTTTTTACACAGAATCAGCATGCTACACCCATAATGGTGGGACAAGCTACAATGAACATGTCACCTAATGCAAATTCATACCAGCATAATCAACTGGCTAACCAACACTTGGTTCAGCAACAGTTTTTGATGCAGCAACAACATTTGATGGCCCAGAACAACCAGTTTATTCCGGCAAACCCAATGAACCAGAACATCGAGCACAAAGTCACAAAACAAGTAGATAATGATAAGAAGGTTTCCCACAGCAGAAAGTCTAGCGTGGCCTCTAGCGTCACCAAACCTTCAAAGCCAAAGAAGTCTTCAAGATCCAAAAAGGATTCATTTTCCAGCTTGGAAGATCTAAAAGCTTCGGATGTATACGAATACGATAAAGAAATTACAATAGATGATTTATTAAAGGATGATCCATTGCTTGAATTAACAAGCCCAGTGGCGCTTGAAGATGAGAGTAATGACAACAGTTTATTTTCCAGCTTTATCGATTATGATGATATGTCTCAACCACAACCGAACTTTGTTGGTTTGGGTTTAGATTTGGATTTTAACTTGAACGAAATCATGAATGAGCCTTCGACGAACGGAAGTACTGTTAAATCAAATTCAAACCTATCATTATATAAGAGACCATCTACCCCAGAACAAGATAAACTGATTGAGCAATTCGGATCTCCTAAAAAGAAATCGTCTTCTCCAAAATCTTCTAGAACGCCATCTAGCTCACCCACGAAATATTCGCTGGATAAAGTAATCCAAAAATCAGATACGTTAATTGGAGCTGTACCACGTTCGTCATCAAATTCTTCAATCAATACGACTCCTGTAAATAGGAGCCAGCCTAGTTTTTCATTGAGCGAATGTTCGAATACATTCCCCGTGAATTCAAATACCACTAATAATTTCTCATTCGTTATCGAAAAGAAATCGTTTTCGATACAGTCTAATTCAAACTCCAAGTTAAGAAGAAAGTCATTACCCAAAATTAGTCAAAAAGTAAATGAACGACCAAGCGTGAAGAAAGCAAACAGCGTGACTGATGCTAGTATAGTGAAACCTAGTAACCATACACCTATAGCGCATCATCATTCTTCTAGCTCTTTAGCTACTTCACCTAAGGTCTTGAGAAACATGAAATCAGGTATGTTACTGTTTCAACTTGACTTAAACAATAATGGGAATAAATAAAACGCTTGGGATTAATTCTCGACACCAAATTTGGTTACTTTCGACAACTACAAGTTTTTTCGGTTAATTATTTGAAAGGTTCGATACTTTTCTTGTATCCCAAACTTCAGTAAAGCTTATTTCATTTACTTCACAAATGATTCTTACACTATATCATTGTACACGTACTTTATTCTTCTAATAGCATATATATTTAATACTACTTTTCATATTTTCGGACAAAATGTTCTTCAGGTCCACTCTACAAAGCTAAGAGTCTTCAAATCTTCAATATGTATTAATGTAATTTCTAACGAAGTAAATTAAAAAGACGAAGCAAAAGACGGAGTCTTTTGAGTAATATAATGCAATGCTTAGTCTTTATTTTGACAATTTCAGGGCAAAAGATTTACCATTCAGGTAAATATTTGATGATTCTGGGTTATGTTTTCCTTTATAAGTCTTTATCTCTTGGTACGTATTCTTCACCACTTAAAATTGGAGAAGTTCTGTATAATCTTCTTAATGGGGTTTGTCCGTCACTGGAATAAGCATAGTATGCTAAACCTGCTGGAACAGCTCCCATCATTAACAAGTTAAATGCGATTGATTTTGGAGTAAAACGGAAATATGTTCCAAATGATTCTTTTGCAGCATTGAATCTTTGAAATGCTGGATCTGGTTTCAAGGTGCCTGCCATATTGCAATATATTATATGATTATTGTATAATGTTTTCTTTAACTATCTAACTTTGTATAGGCAATATAATTTGACTTCGAGGATTTTTCATTGGCCGTACAAATTACACAAAAATAAAACTGATTATAACACGACATAATTATAGTGTACATACATTAGTTCTACTATGTAAGCTAGTATACAATTGGTTAGAACTCTCGTACGACGACCGCAGAGAGCATCAATAGCGGTCCTCTTATCCAGAAGAAAGTTGCGGATGAGGTTCTGGCAGCTTTATTGACTGCAATGTTTCATTAATTTGCTTCACGTTTTCGATGTCAGTAGTCGAATTGAAGTCTGTAATATGCAAGGTTTCATTCTGGGAGTTCTGGAGATGGTCTGGTTCCAATACCCCAATGCTCTCAAGTAATTTAAAGGACTTGCCCTGTATGTATCTATCTCTCACTGTAGGCGTAAAGGTCATGTCACTGATTCCACCCTGGGAAACGCCATTCTTAAATTTGCTATGCATGTTCAGAACTTGTCCTATTAAGTCATCTACTTGAGATAGCAAGAAATACAAGTTTTCATCCAAGGGGGAAAGAGACTTTATTGCAAGACGTGCTTCGGCCGTCAATTTCTCACCATTATTATTTTCGTGGTCCAAGAAGACCAAACACAGGCGAAACTGTCTGAGCATCCGCACAAGCTTGTTGGCCTTTGTTATTTGAAGCTTTAGAATCTTACGGAGGCTTAGTTCCATGTTTATGAATTTGATCAACTTTTCTATTTCTTCATCAAGTTTATGTGAATTGTCGTCTTGCTGGAACTCTATACCCTCGTGATGCGTCAACCTCACCCATCCTTCTCTCACTAAGTCTGAAGGAACCGTGAAAATGTTTCTTAATGCATACAATTCGAATTTATCGAAATTTTTGTCAACTTGACTTTCCAACAACGTTTCCAACTTGGCCGTACCTAATTGTATTTCGTCATCCGGAATTGCAGACTTCGTGTCCTCGGCTCCCTCCATCACAACATCCTCGTCGCTGTTCTTCTCCTTTGTTATCTCTTCTAGTCGTTTCTGTTGTCTCTCATTTAAATATGTCTCCATCGCTTGTGTGCATTTATACATAATGTCATTGACCGCATTTATAACATCATCAATAATCGCAAGCGGTGGGAACCCAAAATGCTCGGTCAATAAAGCCGTAGCCCTGTAATCAGTGGCACTCATATATCGAATTCAGACCTAAACGAGAACGCCTGTGGTGCTGTTAGCTTTTAGTATTCGATCCACTGTTTGTTTTTATTTTACCGTTGATATGACTTCTACCAGGATGCACGTGACCGCGTTCCGATCAATCAGTCAATACAGTGGGTAAATTGACGGCATGGCGGCAACTTTGGTTTCATGGGGGTATTGAAGCGTTCTGGAGACCCTGTGTTATTGTAATGGCGTGTGGATGGATAAGAATATAATCCTTAATTTGGTTTTGATCATTCTGAATTAATCGCCCAGTCGTGAAATCGGGTGCTTGTGTAGTCCTTAGTCGTGAACTAGTATGCTAACTTATCGTGATTTTAAAGAAAGCAGGTAGTCTAGTCTGATGTCAAATATCGTCTATTGGAAAGCTTATAATAATAACCATTAAAGATTTAGGAGGGAATGAATTTAAACGAATTATCAATCAGACGAGAAATGCGAGCGTATTCGAAATTTCAACAAAACATAATTGCATGTAAGGAAAACTAATATACTAATTTAAATAAATAATACTACAATTTGTGAATATTTTCAATACAGAGGCTGTATATTAGAAAAGAGAAGGAGAATTTTGTAATTGCTTAAACTTTAACTGTGGATTTCAGAAAACTTTAAAAGATGTCCACAACCGAAGACGGAGGTGGCCCAGGCTACATAGATACGCTTGACGCCAAAATTATTCAGTATCAGTACTGCATTACCAAGATACAGAGCTTGATTCCAGCGATACAGAAACTAGCAGCAAAAGCTACGGAATCAAAAGAGTTACCGTTGGTGCAATACGCGGTATTGTTATGTGGAAGCATATTTGCCATTAACGAAGGAGTATTTAGCACAAAGTTGGAAATAATAGGCGAATTCAAGCTTTTCAAGCCAATACCTATTAGTATTTCCAATGCTGTGACACACATACCGTACGATAACCCAGATACCGCTGTCAAGCCATTATCGGAGTTACCCAGCCCAGAATCGGGGGTAAAGTGTTTGAAATCTCTAGAAGAATTGTGCTACAGCTGTTTACAAGGATACCAGAAAAGATTACAGCAGGCTAAGATCACGAAGGAAAAACTGAAGGTATTATCTCCTAATTATTTCGGTGACTTGGAATCGATGTTGAAGGACCAAATATTTGATAAGAGCGATAACGACTTGACTTTGGCGCATGGCTTATTGCATAAATTGCCAGAGGATCAATCTTTGTTAGAAGACGAAAACTATGTGGAAGCTTCTTTGACAGATATGGACATTGAAATGATTTTCACCATTACAGGGCAATTACGTTCTACTCTTAATCATTTGAAACCGAATCTTATTCCTTTCCAAAAATTGAGAACAATTCCAAAGACACAACAGGAAGAGTACGTTAAATCGATTTCGGATGGAAAATATGCATTGCATAAAGTGTTAATGTTGACCTTGAGATTGAATGAGATATATTCTATTTTACGAAAAGTTGGGCGTAAAATCTATTTTTCTAATTATCAGCATCTTTATGACTATAAATTAGCCTTCCAATCAAGTAATTCAAATTATTTTAAATTGAATTTGTTAAAGGAAGTGGACGAATTGTTCAATGCAACTAAAAAGAATGGAACCTTAGTTGCTAACTTAACGAGGTTTGTTAGACAGAACTCTAAATATGAAATAAGTTACAAGACTTTATTGGATTTTTCAAATTTTGTTAATCAGGCTTACACCATGCTTGAAAATATGATTTTCAAATTCGAAGAATTTGGGTTTAACTGGATTTCATCAGAACTAAGATTTAGGAAAGTTTATGGATTACCGAAAAAGACATTAATAGATGTATTCCAAAGCATGAAGGAATCAAAGAATAGACTTCAGGGGGATACGAATTCTGCAATTGGGCCTAAGAAATCGACAACAGCAGATCCGAGATCTACGAAAAGTGTCATCAACAACAAAACTGGGACTTCTCAAAAGAAACTATCTGAGAGTAAAGAGAGTAAAGATTCATCAGACAATTTAGAGAAATTTCCCGAGATAGATGAAGCTATCCCGAAATCGCTTGAACAAGATTTGAAGAAATTAGACCTAAATGATCTACTGCCTACTAAAGGATCACGTTCATCGTCCATATCAAGTCTTTCCAGTAATAACAGTTCCAATAAGTTTTCAGTAAATTCAACTAAGGCAAAACCATCATTTCAAACCAACAGGAATTCCATGTTACCTCTGCCTGCATCAAAAGCATCAAATCTACTTAATCAAAGACCAAATTCTATGTTATTTATGAATTCCAATTCTTCATTATCCACTTTCCCATCCTCTACACGAAGCGAAATTAATTCGGCTGCGACTACTACTCCATCCGGTCGTCGGAGATCAACATCTCTGCCAATCAGTCCTAAAGTATCTGTGGTGCAAGATAATACCCTTAAAGCTGCTTCAGGAGCAGCGGCAGCGTTGGCAAGAAGCAATAGTTTGAAATCACCCAATTCCCCTTTGCGTTCTCCATCTGGTTCTTTCAGCTCACCGTCAAATATGAGGTCTCCATCCGGTTCAATAAAAAGGCTGGGATCCCAAGTAAGACTGGGAAATGGAACCCAGCAGCACAATATCTCGTCCCCATCTCCCACGAGTAAACATAGTCTCATTGTGGTTGAGGAAGAGGAGAATAACAATACCACTTCAGCCAAACCGCTAACGGCAAATCAAAGGTTACAATTACATTTGAGACAAGCAACAAAGTCTGGTGCACTCATGACGCAACAAAAGGAAACATTGACTTCTGTTGTATTTGATCCGAGTGAACCATCTGCGTTTAATTTACGTAGATCCGTTGAATCGCCTCAACTGAATGAGTTATCTGATCCTCCTACGCAACAACAAGGATCCGCACAATCCCAAGGAACCACACAGCAAAACCAACCCCAAACCCGTGATCAAGTAACAAGAAGAAACACAAGGAGAAACAGTGTTACACCGCAATTGGGCAATCCAGCATCTCCGAACAATTCTTCAATGACAACAATTAATGCACAAAATACGTCTGCTTCATCGGTATCGTCTGCATCGTCTGAAGGTAACAGTGCAGGTGGCCAGGCCAAAAAAGTGAGGTTCACTGGTGTTCCTGAGTATTCAGAACTAGAAGATGCACCAACAACTTACGCTAATAGATTGTTAAAAAATTTTGCAGTATTCAAAGCTCCACCAAATAAACCTGGATTCAAGAGAAAGGATCAGTTATTAAAAACAGAAGAAAGTTTGTCTTTAAGATCTCATCTCCGTGATTCATCAGCTGGTACCTTTAGTCCACCACCTCAAACTGGTCTATCCAAGTTTAAGAATAAACTACTTTGAATATACGTATTTGTTGCATAATAGTCTACTAAATTTTTTGCTGTGCAGTGCGGCTCAAAATTTTTCAATTTTTTTTGACTTCTCATCTTGTAAGTCTTCATACAAACTGATTTATTACTTCAACTTTAGAATATATATATATATTTAATAGTATATACAAATAACCATGTCATTTGATACGAGTAATGGGTACAACGCATCCAATGAACCACAATTTAAGAAAAGAAAGCAATTCGTAGCTCCAAAAAGTACTAACCCAATTGGTAATGAAGGTATCTCTGAATGCTTTCAAAAATTTACAACATCATTATATGTATCATTAGCACCATGTCATATATCTAACCCTATTAACGGTATTAAATCACAACATTTAGATCCTTTGATCATGAGTTACTTTCCAAAAGCCAAGGGAGTATGTTTAGCATATTCAAACATCAAAATATCAGAGGACAATGTTACAAAAGATACCGATGACAATACTATCACTGTGGCCAAAATAACAGATTCGTCTCCATTTACCTTCTTATGGGTATCGGTAGACTTTTTAATATGGAGACCCCAAGCTGGAGATATATTGGAAGGATATATTTACATGCAAACAGCATCGCACATAGGTTTGTTAGTTCACGATACGTTCAATGCTTCAATTAAAAAATTCAACATACCTGTTGACTGGAGTTTTATTCCAAGTCAAGAAGATGAATACTCGGAAGAAGTCAGCGATACTACTAAATTTAAATCTTTTGGATATTGGGCTGATGAAAATAATGTTAAAATTGAAGGTAAATTAAAATTTACAATCAAATCAATTCACACTACAGGTAAAGTGGTTTCATTAGATGGTACATTGATAAAGCCAGGTTCAGAAAGAGATGCACAACCTATTTTCAGAGAGCGTCGTTCATCATCCTCGTCGGCAACCACATCGCAATCAGGTAAGCACAAGAAATTCGATGACGAGGATATACCAACAGTTACTGAAATTCCGGAACCAAAAGAAGATGACTTAAGTACTTTACCTGGCTATTCGAAAGCAAGTGATGATGAGGAAGAAGAAGACAGCGCAGTCGTTAATAACTCAGATTCTGAAGAAGAAGAATCGGATTAGATTTAATTAAAATATTTGTCTTTCAACTGCATTAAAAATATTTTCTCTTTTATATGTACAATTAATAAATTACATTAGATTAAACTGTTTATTAAATTACTTGTTTCAAATATATATACATGAACTTGTCTATTTTAGTGGTTTGTCGTCATTAATCATTCTCCATATTACGTCATTTTCCTTTGAAGTTGGTCTATCATATTTTGTATTTCTGTTCCCATAGAATAATCTGTAATACCATTTGTCTTTATTCATTAACCCAATAGGGCTGGAAGTATGGTGCAAATGGTTACCATTGCCGGTACCACCCATCATTGTTAATTTTTGAACCTTCCGTAATTTACGGAAATTTAACATCGTAATTAGAATACCCTGTATAATTGAAAAAACTACAATAGCACCAAAACCAATAGTTGAATCTTCAATATAGTTCTTCAAATTCATACCATAGAAAGCCGGTAATAAAGTAGCTACTGTAAACCCTAGAGTGTAAACCGTTATCTTTAACTCAAATAACATTAACGAATTTCTATTAGTATCCAAGATAATATTTACAATTTCTTCAGTTGCTTTAATATCATTTATCAACGACCCGGCTTGCTGAACAAACTCATCGCATTGCTTATAGTACGATTCTAACATCATTTCTAAATCTGCAAAATCAGTGGGGTTTTCAACAGTTGGATCAAACTTAATAGGATCGGTTAAGTACATCCCGGCTAAATCCTCATCATTGTCTAAGAGTTCTTCCAAAACATTTCTAATTAAAACGGCCTTTTGGTAAAAACTGGATAATTTTTTCAGCTTGATTAAGAGGTCTTGCAATTTGCTTCTATCAATTTCGTCTTCTAGTTCTGCTAATATGAGTCCACATCCCTGTAAGTGGCTTTTCAAATCTGCTTCCAAATAACTCATAACACTGATAAGAATACTTTCGAGTGCCCTAAATTCGTAGGAGATGTTTCCGGACGGTAATTTTAATTTCATTTCAAGGTCGTACATAAACAAGCCTAGCTTTGCTGCAATCGACGGTGTAGAAGTATCGAATACCATGACACTATCCTTTTTAACTATCGCCTTGATATGGAGTAGATTTACAAGGATGCAATTTGGAGAACGGACCATAATCAGAGGCACAACATCGATCGAAGAAGTATCGATTTTTCGGAGATCTCGAGGGAATAAGTCGTTGCCTTTAAGAAACTTCATTTTAGGATATTTTCTAGAAACTGCTGTAATGTTACCTTTAATGTCGAATATTGTGCACGATACATACGAATCATTCGGGGTAATTGGTTTCAATCTGTTATAAATTATTTTTTCATCATGTGTAGGTACAAGTTTATCGGGTTCAAACTGATGATCTAAGAAAGATTTTGAGGTACCATCTGTAGTATCAGCTTTGTTCATTGCATGTGTATTAGTTTCTGTGATTTTCTTCAAAATTTCTTGATTCCGTGATACTGTTGATTTATATTTGATAAACTGATTGAATAGTCCAGATGGATACCGGTGAACTATATACCTGGGTGCTGGGCATTTTATATGACGTAGAGAAGCCCACATATATGATTTGTAATGATTGATTGTGAAAAATTCAAAATTGAACCTGGTTGATACAGCTAATTAATCACTAATAAAATAATTTTTGAACTATGGAATACATCAAACTTTGCTTTTATAAAATAGCAAGCAAACAAGTATATGAAAAAGGATCTAGGTATATGAAATATAGTTAAATGAACTTAAATTGCTTGATAGATGCTTTCATTTTTTTCTCTGCAAGATTTTAGTCGCAATTTTTCTTGTTGACGTTTCGATAAGGCTAATGAATGGTTTATTTTAAATTTGTATAAAAATATGTAGAATTATAAAATAAGTAGATATGGTTATAAACCAGACAATTTAAAACAAAATGAAGATGGATTACTACAAACAAAGTTTTAACGTTATCTCTAAGCTAAAAGTAGAATGGAATAAATATTAGTCAAAGAACTTTCTGGTTTCAGAAATACCAAATAATTCTAATCTGATACCTGGTAATGCTTCTTCAGATAATAACTTCAATCTTTCTTCTAAAGTGTTATTAACTTCAATTTTTCCACTTTCGTTGGTGACAATGACACCACCGAGGGAATCTTTACTCAAGAAATTCTCTTCGTCAACAACAATTTCAACCGGGGTCTTAGACTTTGCTTCATATTCCTTAGCTGCATCTGGTGCCGCTTCTTTTGCCAAAGCAACATCTGCTTCTCTGACTTTAATAGTAACCTTCTTCTCTAACAAAGCTAACACGCCTTCTTCGATCAAGTTAGTCAAAACTGGCTTATAGGCAGATTTTTTGGACGTAGTCTTGCTCAATTCCTTTTCGGAGGCTTCGAATATATTCTTTAATACTTCTTCCTTTTTAGACAAAATCCTCAATCTAGTTTTATTACCAATGGTTGACTTGGTAATTTGCTGGGCTAACGATGCTTTTTTTAATTTTTGCTCGTAAGTAGAGTCAATAGCAGCAGTTTCAGATCTAACTATTGATGCTTTTTCGATCTCATATTCTTCGTCTGCCTTCAATCTGATTTCTTTGGCCTTTTCTTGTGCTTCCTTCTCGATGAAGGCCTTCATCTTACGGAGCTCAGTATTCACCTAAATGACGTTAGTAATCCAGTTTTTCCGTAAATTTAACTCCAATTGAAATGTATTACTTACTTGATCATCAGTCAAAGACAT
Source organism: Debaryomyces fabryi (assembly GCF_001447935.2). Taxonomy (NCBI): domain Eukaryota; kingdom Fungi; phylum Ascomycota; class Pichiomycetes; order Serinales; family Debaryomycetaceae; genus Debaryomyces; species Debaryomyces fabryi. The sequence goes on from NW_015385490.1 coordinate 51,172, forward strand.
TGTTTTACTCTAAGCTATTGTATTATTTGTAGACAGATGTTTATTAGTACTGACATTAATCTTATCGAGGTTTAAGGAGTTGAACATTTCAATGGTGATTTTGATCCTCGCACTACTATTATTACTACTACTAGTATTACCACCACTACTACAGATATGTTGAATAAAACAAACTAAATGCTTTTTGAATAAATAATACTAATCGTACACATAAATAGCCAAAATTCCTTCATGCCTATGCAAATCAGCAAGAATGAGGAATTATGTAAAAGTATATAATGATCTAAGCGAGTTTATCGAAGAAGTTTCTAGCCAACTCAACACCCAAGAAGGTAGCAGCATTAGCTGGGAAAGATCTTGCTAATGCAGGACCAACTCCTGGGAAGAATGCTTTAATACCGCCTCTCTTGTAGATGTTTTGTGTAGTTTTAACAATCGAAATATTAGTATTTGATGATTGCTGGGTGGATTTGATGGTATCAATTGGGAAAACACCGAGCCACATGGAAACACCAGCACAACCACCAGCCATGGTGATAGCAAATAAAGATAAATCAGTATCCGGGGTGGATAATTTACGCTTGAGGTATTCGTAGGTAGCAAAATATAATGCAGATCCAGGACCATCTCTAGCTAATGTTGCAGCAGAACCCTTGAAAATGGATCTGAGACCACCTGTTTTGTACATTTCCTTGATGACTGATCCCATCGAAGTCGTTTTGGATCCGTCTTGAATTTGCATCATGACCTTGATTCTTTCAAAAGGGGCAGCGACCAAGGTTGTTGGAACAGCAGAAATGAAACCAGCCGTGGAAATATTAGCAATAGAGAAGTTAGATACTTCTTTACCAGTAAATGAAGTAACTATCTTTTTGCCGACATCGTAACCCCAAAATGAAACGGCGAACATAGGGGTGACACCTATTAAAGGTGGTAACACACCCCTGTAGAAACCGGGTAAACCATCCTTAACCAATATTTGCTTTACACATTGAACTGATGAGTTATACAAACCTGTTTGTAAACGAACTTTCACTAAATCGAAAGGATGACCTGTTAAAACAGCACTAAAATGTTAGTTTTCAAGATTTACTTATCTAAGCTCCACATCATAACACATACCAAATACCCCCAAATCCACCAGAGGCAAACGATTTAACGTTATCGACTAATACACTGTCTACTTCTTCCATTGTAATAAATAATTTTTTAATAATCTCTAGTTGATCTTTAATGAATGAAAAGAATGAAAATTTTATGGTTTATAAAGGAACTTTTCAAAACCTGGGGGTCCCCACTTTAATATTTGGTCGGTACTTTTTGTGAACCTCGGATAAATTCCTTATACCGAGTGTTTTATTGATTAATGCAATACACGTAAACCACAGACTACAATAAGAGCGTATCCTCTCTATAATATGCAGTTAGATAATTGCCGATTACTATAGGCTGTCCAAATTATGCTTTTAGACGAAATATATTTTCGAAATATATTCTTGAATATACACATTATGATTCGTAGATATAAATCAGAGCATGACGACACTTAAGCTGTGCTGTATTGGTTGTCTCGGGTTTACTATTGACCAATAATCGTACGAATTTTTTTATCGAATTACTAGTTACATAATATAATGATCATGAAAATTAGGAATGCAATTTATGCAGATATTCTAATGTCCGAAAAGCTGCAAAGGACTAAAAAAAGCGACTTAGATCTTTGAGTTCTATATCCGACCTTAGATCTTTTATAAACATGTATAACATACTTTTGTAGTTGGTCATATACAAGTCCTTGTAGATTTTATTAACAATAACTTTAAGCTTGTTTTCTAATTCTTCGAGATCGTCGTCAAACTGGTTCATATCCTCGGAACGCAAGTTTTCTTCAACATTCAAAATGGAAATGTAGTTTACAATGAGACTATTATATTCTTCTGAACTTTTTATAAAGGCGAAGCAAATCTCTAAGAATTGGTATATTTGTTTGATGTAACTCGTCCCAGAATGTTTTCCTATTTCAGTATCGCTTAGAATCTTGAAATGCGTAACCTTTTGCAAGTAAACTGTATGCATATTAATCAATTCATCAAATGTTAATTCATTCATATTATGCGTTATTGTCTTCGATTTTGGAGGTCTAGAAAAATGATTTTCATCTTTCTTCAAGGCACTGGTGAAACTTTCATTTAATATAGGTAATACACCCATGCCATTAGACAATGTTGAATGCGAAACAGGAGAGCTTGATTTAAAAAGCTTTCTGACAATTAATTGATCGAAATTATTTTCAATAATATCAAATGACAAGTATTTCACCAACGTTGATATGAATTTTATGAGCTGGTGTCTTATAAGGCAAATTGTGTTGAAAGATTTCATTAACCAAATAATTTTATTATCTCTAATTCCTAACCGTAAGCTTGAATTGGACTTTAGTTGTTTTTTCAACTTAATATACCTACTCAGAATCCTCCTTAAATCGTTTTTCTTAACGTTACAACATTCAATAAAATTTAAGTTCAACAAATAACTAAAGTGTCGTAATTTCCAAAGAAAATTAAACATTTTTAGATACTCTAATGTGCCATTATTATAATTTAAAATATGATAAATCGGCAAGTCAGATATTTTATATTCTAATGTAAACACTTCCCATCCTATGTTCCCATGACTTAGATCCAAAATTCTAGCGTCTAATCTATTCTTATAATCTGATCTATAGCTCTTCACCGAAGAGTTATTAATTGACTCGATTAATACTTTTGCTAACTGGTTTGACGTTAAACCATTTGCTGGTTCATTGAATAAAACTATTCCTCTTTCTATTATAGATTCAATAAAATCATTTGAATTCATCAATAAAAACTTTTTAAAATTCTTTAAATGATGAAACATGTTATTTTTCTCTTGCAAAACTATAGTGAAGTAGTTTAGAACTTCTTCATACTGAAAATTAATTAAATCTATTATAACATTAGATTGCATTGACTGTATACCTTGATTATTTTGAAAGATATAAGTTGAATATTTCATACTATAGTCACTAATCCATTTCAATTCTTTACAATATTTAAGAAGAAAAATTAACATTTTCCCTATTTGATATATTTTGTAGGCCATAGTTTTATTCATTGATACAAAAAAGTCAGGTATCCTTTGCGGCAAATATTCAATAATATCATTAATATGTTGTGCTTCAGTATTGAATGCTATGAAAAACTCATCGCTATTATCTATTAATTCCCCTTTTACAATCCAATGTTCAAGAATCTCGTAGTAAGGAGCTGCAATTCGCATAAAAATATTGTGTGTTAAGTCCTTTATTCTTATATCACCAAACTTTGACAAATGGTATACTTTCGATAAAAATTCATAGCCGCTTAAATTCAATTCATTGGTTAAGGAATATAAAAGTCTCAATTTCAATATAAAAGGAAATAATGCATTGTACACAGCTATTAATGAAGTTGGCTCAGTATTAAAATATTCATTAATATGATTCACATAGACATTTAATTCAGATTCTAATGATCTTAAAAATGCTGTTTTTATAGGCGAGTCTAATTTTCCTTTGTTAGAATTCACGAATGATTTGAGTTTTTTATAGATTAATCCAGCCTCTATTATATTATGGAGTAGTCCAGAATAGCTGCTATTAATATTAGCAGGTAATTCAATCGAATTCCCGTCTCGCAGAAATGACAACAATTTAGAATCCAACCCCAATAGAGAATAGGATAAATATGTCAATATAGTTTCTTCTGGTAAAGTCTCATAGTATGGTGATATGAGCTCATTTAACGGCAAGGCAGTTGTGAAATTTTTACTCCCAATTTTTGAGGTATGATTTGAAACATGATATGGCGATGATTGTAAATCATGATGTACTCTTTGTTCTTCTATATTATGATACCCTCTTGAGTTGTGACCAACGCTCGCCATTCTTGTATTTGATAATGGTAAAGGTGTTGGTTCTTCGGAGCCCTGCAAAGCATTTAAAAAAATTAAATAATTACATATCTGATCAACCGATTTCGTCTGGGAAAGGATTTGAAGGATAGATTGAAATTTGACCCACAGTTCTTGTAGCCCATTACTTATAAAAGATGTCTTGAAATGGTTTGTTATTTGGTTAATATCTATATTAGATGACGATTTGGATGATTTTAATAGATGGCTTAATAGATCATTTGTTATACTTTGTATGTATTCGTGCCCGAATTCTAGTGGTACTAATGAGTTTACTAGCCTACTAGTATAAACCCTTATTAGTTGGTCTTTATCTAGTGTCATTGCCTTATCTTTAGGACTGTAGTGCAAAGTACATTGTGATTGTTTTCTTTTGCAATTTAACGCGTTGATGTTTTGATCCTACGATTTTGTGTTACCCAATTAATACTTCATTAAAACCTACAATATGATAGTATTAAACTGTGCTACAAGGTAGTAGAGTGTATGCTAGGTAAATAAATGAGATTTTATTAAAAGTTGGAATAGCTAACGTAAAAAAAACACAATAATGTGAAAAAAATCATGTAGTATTACTTTCAAACTCTAATACCAGAACTGACTCCAATAGTTTGGATACTTGGATCAATTACGTTTGGGTTCAAATCAGAATCAGTCAAA
>NW_015385491.1:0-55702 GCF_001447935.2 Debaryomyces fabryi
GTGCAAACGAAGTGGTTCACCAGAAACAACGAATGTTGAACAAGCACTTCTTACAATATCATAAATATATACTTTAAGAGGTAGTAGTTTATAAATTGAAGATTATCAAGCGATTTTGGCTTGAGTGATTATTTCTAATTGAAAAAGCAGGGTTTATTTGTCTTTTCCGAATTCGAAAAACTATATGTACTAAAACAAAGCCGAGCACTAAAGTCCCATACTTCTAGCCGAGTTAAGTCTTTATCACAATCATAGTTGCAGAAACATAAGCATAAGAAAGAATATAATTTGAGTTGAAGATGTCCACAAGCATGCACACACAATACAACTACAATAGACGTAACTCGTCTGCGACACCATATACAATCCCGATAAAACACCAACACCAGTCTTCGGGGCCGGGACAGACCCAAGGGCAATCGATCCCCAATAACGGGCATCAGAGTCATACGGGAGGGCCTATCTCGTCGTCTGTTCCGTCATTATCGCGTGAATTTGTCGTCAGAAGAATCAGTGAAGGCGAAACAGGCCGTTTAAAAGAAGAGTTGAAGTGTGAAGCGTGCGGAAAGGGTTACAAACATATATCATCATTGGCAAAGCATTTATGGGAGCATACACCAGAATGGAACGTGACAAAGAAGTTGTTGATTTCGAAGCATCAGCAAGTTCAATTGTTGGAAGCTGCTAGCATTTTAGTGGGTATGAACGAAAGCCAGACCCCGTCTAGAAGAAACTCGGTTTTCCCAGATGAAAACCAGGCTGACGATCCAAAGTACCCGTCGCCATTTTCTCCGAGTAATTCGGCCGACACGAACGTCACGTCCAACACGTCCACTCCTCCAATGCACCCCGAGTCGAACAAGCCAGGCCACGGTAGCACGGTCAGGTTTAATTTTCCTCAACAGCAATTTAAAAACTCTTTTGACATGAATAGCAACGAATACTATGACGGACCCGGTAACAATAACTTTAATAGATCGCACTCCATTTCGCATTACCCTCCAATCAGTGAACAGCAAACAATCAAGTCTCCATCGTTGGCAGGCGGGTATTTGGACACGCACAATGAGGTTTCTGACGCCCAGGGATCAAGGATCAACGGTCGCTCTAATTCGATTATCCCCCCGGTGGGAAAGGACGATTTGAGATCCCCTACTTTAGCTGCCAAGAACAACAACTCCAGTACATTAACGCCTTCCCCAGCACTTCATTTAAATAACAACGACGACCTCGATGACCTCGACAAACAGAGCAACGAATCATACGAAGAAGAAAGCGTTATTGGCAAAATGGAATAATATAGTTGACCTATTACCCAATGTCAAAAGTCCCGAATTATCAAATATATAAAATAATCACCAATTTCAAATTCTACATAGTATCTAAGCGACACGTATCACTTACTGTCTAATTAATATTACATCTTTATAATTCCGTCCCCTGTGCGCCCTATTAACTTCTCTAGAACCCTGCATTGGACCCATAATAGCATTAGTACTTCATCTAGGTTCCCATAAATCGAACGGGTCGTGTGTTTACCGAACCATTTCCCGAGTGTCTCATCGTCTATAAAAGGCCGATGGAAAATTTCACCATCCAGACAGTGGCTTCTTTACATACCGATGATCCTCAGCCGCCGGACCTGGTTAGATGAATTGCTTGTCAATTCGCTAGATCGAACATCCTCCTTCTGACGACCCGTATTGGTGAATCTTCTGAGGCAGGCCCCTGGCTAAGCGTAAGCAAGCTCGTCGAGCATCTCGAAGACCTTGCTGGCGTCTAGATCATTCGAAGATCAAAAAAACGTGCATCATAGTACATCTAGCTGGCAATCTACCGATTCAAACCACTGGTGTCTCCAAGAACACATACATATATTTACAAGATTATTATAGTATTTACTTATTCACATTTTGATTTCCTCTACAAATCCGCCCGTCTGTCTTACTCTTGTTCCTCGTCTGCCCGTATAATCTCGTTATTTAAGGGCTGAACACTCGAAAACTTTTCCTGAAGCATCATTTGTTCCCTGTGCTCCATATCATTGACTTTTTGCTTCTTACTTAACTCTTTAGCGGCTATTCTTTCAGCATCTTTAATAGGACCTTGCCTGAGAGATTCTCTTTCGCTCCTCTGAAGATAGTTGATACCCAAAAATGTACCAACTGCAAGGAGACACGAAGAACCAAAGGTAATTTTCGATGCAGTAGACATATTTCAACCTATAGTAACTCTCCGACCAGATAAAAATTGCTTAAGGACGATCTTTGACTAACCAACTCTACTAACTAACCGGTAAAAACGTTGTAGTAGTGTTGAACCACATTTGCTCATTTTCAAGTTTTGTGTAACTTCCGGAAATTATAGGAAATCAGTGGGCCTTCGATTAAGGCCAATAAACAACGTTTAGTAGGCATTAATACCTAAAAAGAAGATCCATTAGAGATTGTTTGGGTTATAGAGAAATTGTAATAGCGCAATACAAAAATAAAATATAGTGAAAATATCTATGTACTAAGAGAAAACTCAGTTTATGTTCATAGAGCCGCTAGAAAGATTTATGCTTGTATGTAATATCCTTGTTGGCTTAATTTCCAAAATAACACTAACATTGATAGCAGAAGTATATTGCAAGAAGTTAAACACAAAATAAAAGCAATTGAGACGAGACACACACAGTTAGAGAAAGCACGAATAATTATTGGTACACATTGATGAGTTCCCAATACAATAATCCCGAGGCTGGCAGTTCCACGCAACAGAAGGGCAGCATTTCGAATTTGACCAGGAACCTATTATCTTCGTCGCAGCAGCAGATCGGAAAGCCACCGAGTCTGAATGAGCTATCGATGCAGCCACATCAAACTAGTGGCCATCCATCGAGTTATAACACATCGCATGCATCGTCATTCAACAAATTCATACCTACGGAAGACGACCGGGGAAATAACGATCTGAAAGTTTCCCAGTCAATTGATTACCATAACAGTTACAATTATAATAATCCTAATAGTCATTTCACCAACTTTTCGTACCCAAATCAACCCAGTTTCATATATCGCAACAATGCCAACCTGCAATACATACCATCAAACAATGATTCGGTCAACTACATACCTTCGGGTCACAACACACCCACAGCTGTCAGCAGTTCATATTCTTCAATTAACTCGTATACTCCAGCGATGCCAGGTGGTAACTCGTTTGGTGTCCAAACACAACCCCAGCATAATTCTGCTGCTCAAAGCCTCAGACCTGCTGGGCTCATCTCAACCGGGCAACCAACTACAAATATTTCAATTGAGTCTGTAAACACAGCAAACCAATCGCTTAGCTCCAGCTCGATCAATAGCTCAAGAATTCCGCAGCCAGGCACATCGACAAATTCTAATTATGGTTTTGATGGTTCTAAATCTTTTCAGTATCAGCCTCAACTGCATACGAACTCATATGCTCCAAATCCATCACAGTCAATGCCTACTAATATAAATAAGGTTCCAGCTCAAAATCAGGAGTTTCAATCACAGCAGCTGCAATTAAATTCTTACAATAATCAGCAGTCACATTTTTTTCAGGAACCTGATCATTATATGACGTACAAGGAATTTTTACAAAATTTGACAAGCGAATCTTCTGAAGATGATGATGATGAACATTTGGACATCGTTGACTATCCTGTTAATGATTTAATACTAATGTTATCATGTTTATTGACTAAAATAATTGAAGCTAATGATAAATTACACCCTAACCATTTCGATAATACAATCGCAGTTCGCCAGAAAATGAAGGAAGAAAAGAAGAACAAAAAGTTAGAAAAATTAAAACAAAAGCAAGCTTCAATTGATTCAAATATCGATCCAGACGATTTAAGTAATGATGACTACGAAGATGATGATGAAGATGATGATGATGAAATGAAAAATAAGTATTTAGCTAATGTATTAGCATTTCATGGTACAAACGTTCCTGGTATATCTTTGCATGCTTACTTGGCGAGAGTATTGAAATACTGCCCTGTAACTAATGAAGTTTTTTTGTCATTGTTGGTGTATTTTGATCGCATTGCAAAGAAAGCAAATAACCTCAAACAATTCAAGAGCAATGATGGCGAGCAAGATCAAGAGCAAGAGCCGGAGCAGCTATTCGTCATGGACTCTTATAATATCCATAGGCTAATTATATCTGGTATCACAGTTTCATCAAAGTTTTTCTCAGATATATTTTATAAAAATTTAAGATATGCAAAGGTTGGAGGTTTACCTTTAGAAGAATTAAATTATCTTGAATTACAGTTCTTATTGTTGTTAGATTTTAAGTTGATGATTTCGGTAGAAGATTTGCAAAATTATGGCGATTTACTACTAAGATTTTGGAAACGAGAACAAGTTACTAATGAGCTTGTAAATGGTCCACAAAGCCCTAGTCAGATGAATGGATAGATCACTTTTCAGGTTACTGAACGAAGTCATATACATTTCTTTTTTTAATGGTCTCAAAAATTTGAAACATCTTATTTTACTCCTTATTTAATTCAATCATGTATTTATTATTATTATTATTATTATTATCTCTGTACTTATGGAGAATAAATAGTGTATACTTATTTAGTGTTCAAGTCAATAGTATGTATCAATATCGTCAAGACTGGAGGTACTTATTCGAACCTATCTCATAACGAGCACATAGCTCTTGCAAGGGTTTCTAACTCAAATTAAAAGCTATAAGCGTTATTATTTGATGATGAGGATATCTACCTTCTTGATCTAGGAATCAATGTAGAAGCATTTTTGATGCAAAAGTTATCGTAGCACCCACATGGCTTTAACTTATTAACATCTGTCTGAGAATCTTGAACTATTAGACATGGATGGTAGTTTGGAATCTTGGCTTCTGATTTAGGTTTGTTTGGTGGAATAAATGTATTCTCTATTAGGTTTTCTAGTCTGGTTGATTCCATTTTAGTAGCTGCGACACACAAATTATTGCGAATAATGTTAATTTTTAACAATATATAATTACTTCTTTTAAGAAGAAAAAGGGTAGCTATTTTAAAGGATAGAGGTATGACTCAATTCTCTTACTATATAAATATAAATATAAATCATAATAGCTTATGCAAACCGGGGCGAAGGTATCAGAAAATGGAATTTTAGATAAGAGCCTCAGTCCCACACAGTACATATTTGCAATAATACAAAAATGGATAAGCCTATTAAATTGATATTTCCTCATTCAGATTTTTATATTGATGTTAATAGACGTACTACTTATTCTATGTAAGGCTCTCATAATAATGTGATTGAATAATAGATCAGATATAGTTACAATAGAAATTAACTTTAGATTTGGGGGTGCGCGGGATAACGGTTCCGTCTGGTTATCAATATGTTTATACCCAATTCGGACGATACATGCTATACTATGAAAATCTACTCAATTTGTTTGACATGGGTCTAGATCTCTTTAGAGCAATAAACGTGAATGAATCACTCTAAGTGATATTTTGTTTAACAATATCCTTACTTAAAATATCATAATATCAAGATATTATAATGTATGCGATAATCCGGAAGACAAATTATATTTGGATCTTAATGAATTGTCACTGCACCAGGGAACTCACAGGTTAAGTATTTCAATTAACCTATTGAATCTCTTCATTAGGTGTCGGTAATAAATCTACAAGAAGCTAAACGTATAAATGTGTATTAAAAACGACAAAGAAATTTACATAGAAGATACCATTAAAAACCAAAAACTAGATATTACAAAGCTTCAATCTTTAAGTTAACTTATTTCTTACCGGTCTTCTTGGCGGCCTTTTGTTCCTTTTCTTGTTGTTCTTTCAACACTCTCTTAACGATCTTTTGTTCTTCGATCAAGAAAGCTCTGACAATTCTTTCCTTGACACAGTTGGCACATCTAGAACCACCGTAGGCTCTTTGGACGGTCTTGTGGGTCTTAGAAACTTGAGCGTATTCTCTTGGTCTCAAAGTAGAGATACCTTGTAAAGCATCACCACAGTCACCACACTTTGGTCTAGAAGCGAGCTTCTTGACGTGTTGAGCGACTAATTTACCACCTGGGGTCTTAACAACCTTGATCTTGTTAGATCTGGTATTGTCTATAATCTGTTAGTATAATTTCAAAAATATCAATTTCGTGACCACGACGCTGAACTATCTGCAAATCTAATGAGTATCACTTGACACCATCTGCTTAAACCATTGTTAAATGAAAATTCTCTCTAATACTCTAATTATCACCTCGAATATCTCCATTTCATAAGTTTTCACTTCGATATTTATTTCCCCTTCACATCCCGAAAACACTTCCGTTCTTCGATATAATTCTCTCATCTCCTTCTTAATCATATCTCAATGGTACTTTTCTTCCACAGAGCTCTACATTACCACTTTAACATTAATTTCTTGTTGGTCCGTATCATTCTCCTCTAGTCTTCTCATCCGATTTCATAGTTCAGTAGTCCTGGTCATACTTAGATATAAACATACATGGATTTCTTCTTCTGTAAGTAACACGTTGAGCCATTTTGAAGTCGATTTCTATGCTATAATTCCAAAGGAACTGTAAGTAAACTTTCTCTTCAAGTATGAGGTATGTAGTATCAAAATTTTCCACAGAGAGTATGAGAATTTTCACCGAAATTCGTGGTCGTGTCCGTTCACAATCCCTTCACTATGGACGAACCAGGTTTTTGTTACACAAACCTTGGAGACATAGTTAAGCGGAGCTCATCGTAACATTAGTGCGGCCCATAGTTAAGCTGGGAGAGTGCGACATAAATGCGACAATGTCGTGTTTAATGAGAGTTTTAACACGTGAAATAATATTTATAGGGCTTTACACCTAAATGGCTGCAATTGTCCGTTCCTGAGAGTGCATAATACGGATGTGTGGTTTAGGTCTATAGGATAGATATAAACGGTGGTGACTGTAGAATTAGTGAATATATCAGGAATTAGATCAGTTATAGTCTAGGTACAATTGGAGATAGTTTGAGAATTTCATGGATATTTTTAGGGTAACGTGTGGTTCGTAGATTTGTAGTTAGAATACTACACTGGAGGAAGATATGAGATGATATTTCGAAAGTCAATTAAAAAGATATTATATTGAATATGGTAAGTATTGGAAATAGGGTGAAAAAGGATATGTGGAGTTTAGGATAGACATATTACAGATGAAATAGGATTGCAGTATATATATGAGGTGTGTAGATGGCCAATATTGCATTATGTGGAGAACACATGATTGAAAGGATCTAAAAATGAATTGGAGACTATAGTACAGGAGCATACAGTACAGATGTATATAGTACAGGCGAATATAGAGTACGTAAATACAATTCCAAACATACTGTATATTAAAGCTAAATATCGGTGTCTACAGATTCATGGAGAATGTAACTTACAACTTTGGATCTTCCTTTTCGATGGCAACAACTTCCATTTCCAAGTCAACACCTAATGGTAAAGCCTTTACAGCAACACAGGATCTAGCAGGTTTGTGTTCGGAGAAGTATTTACCGTAAACTTGGTTGAATAGAGGGAACTGGGTTGGCATATCTGTTAAGAAAATGTTGGCCTTGACAATGTGATTCAACGAGGAGTTAGATGCTTCCAAGATGTTAGAAACATTTTGAATAACTTGTTCAGCTTGTTCTGGAATAGATGGCTTTTCCGATAATGGCTTGTTATCTGGGGTGTATGGAATTTGTCCGGAAACGTAGATGAAGCCTGTAAGTGTTAGTAATATGCGTCTTCGTTATGACGGGCATAATTATGAATGGTACGTTGCAATGTCGCCCTTTAATTTTATAAATCACATACCATTGACCTTAATAGCCTGAGAGTAAGAGGCTGCAGGTGGAGGAGCATTGGCAGTTTTAACCTGAAAAGTTAGTATTTGATTTCCGGATCGAATTTTTGCTTCATTTACATACTGGAACAATGGAAGAAGATAATCTCTTGGAAGACATGTTAATTGATTTAGTAATATTAGAACGTAATTGATTAGCGAACATATTGGAAGAAATTATAGTATTTCAGTTATTCGGTGATAATGAACACATAAGTAGTAGCGTTCCCCTTTCCAGACTTTTTGTGTAGGATGGCGCTTTTTCAGAGTCAATTTGTTATTGACTCTGTTACAGGTTGACTAGTATCAATGAACTACATTCTTATTGTCTACATTAAAATATATCGATACTAGTGTATACCTATATACTAATATTTTTACCAGATATGAACTTGTACCTTTTTCTTCTTCTTCTTTTTCTTCTTCTTCTTCGATGATTTGCTCTCATTTTCGTCTTCTTTTTTGTCATTGAACTTGCCTTCACCATTGAGGAACAGTTCATTAAATTCGGAATCGAATTCGGTTAGCATAGGAATTTTCTCGATGAAGCTTCCGGTAGTTGCAAGGTTTTCAAGAATACCGAATAGCTCTTCTGCGAAAAAGTCTATCTTGCAGAAGGTGTTGAAATTTTGTAGAAAAAGATTGAAGTCGCTGGACATTTGGTCGAGATCAGTAGAAATCATGTTTTCGTCTAGAAGACTGACTTCACGTAATTGGGTCGCTATAACAGTTTTGACATGTTTCTCTAACCGATCTATAATTGCAACAAGCATCGCTATATTCGCCAGATCCTTTCCCAAGTCTTCATTAATTTGGTCGCTTGTCATTTCCCTATAGCGTTCGAGGAGGTTTGAAACATTTTGGTGGTCATCTGCATCATTAGTAGATAGGGTAGGGACTTCAGCAGTTACATTATCCGTATCAATTGCATCATCATTATAGTTTGCTTTTTTAATCTTAAAAAAGAGTTCGCGAGCCTCTGGTAGCTTACCTATCCATTGAATCAAAAGAACTTGAAGATCAGTTGAGTAATCATGAATATCTTCTTCACCTTCCGCCTTATTAGTAATGGATTTTCTGTCGAGATTTATGATTCCAATATTGATTAGTTGATTTATCATAAGACAAATAAGTGTCATGTATTTCTTTGCAATCGACTCAGATAATACCACCTTGTATCCATTATCAATCTCGATGCCCTCGGTCGCCGATAAATATATTCCACTGTTAGTTAAAAATTCATGAAGAAGCATCAGTCGCTCAACTTCACTTAATTCAACCTTCTGTCCTTTTCTAGTATGCTTGTAAGGACGCTGTTTTTCGTCGTTTCCTCGTAAACCCGCTAATAATTCAAAAATGTAATCGATCAATAATGTGGACAAATTGACATCATGCGTAATGAACCAAATCAATACACGACGATATCCTTTACACATAAGCATTTCATCCATTAGACATCTTGCTAACTTACTATTGTTGTGTAAAAGTAATTCAAATTTAGTAATATTGAAAATTGGGACTATGAGCCTATTATTGTTCTGCGTATTTTGAATATCTTCTTCTGATGCCAGTTCACAAAAATATTGATAGATAACATCGGGAGTATTAGCCAGCGCAGGATCATTAATTTTATCATCAGATTCATCCTTAATAGCCTTTGAAACAGTGTTGATGACGACCTGCCCAAATTTTTCTTCTGCGTCACTGTCACCTTCTATACTTGTGGTGGTGAGAAAATCAAAACTTTCTTTTAATTCACTCCAGCAATATAGAATATCATCCGAATTCCCTTTTTGCGATTCTGGCAGATTATCAAAGGCATTAACCATATCAATAAACCAGTCCTGAAAGTATACATTGTCTCCACGAGGCAAGTCACGCCAATCATTTCCAAACTCATCGAAGTCAATATCATCTTTTGTTCGAACTGCATTAGACATTTTTCTTTCCTTTTCGTTTAGTTTTGGTGGATTTGAGATCTCCTCTTTATTTTGGAATTTCTTAGCTTCTTCTTCTTCCACAACACCCAGCCATTCTTCTTCTACTTCATCGTATTCACATTCGAAAATATATCGTATATCTTCATCAAATTGATCATCATACTCCAAATCAATTAGTAAATCACCCAATTCTGCAATTGGAGTTGATTGATTGCTAATTCTTTCTGCTGCTACTAATGCGAGATCATCAGATTTCTCTTGTCTAGCGGTGAAAGATATACCTGAATTGATGATTAATAATGCAACTACAACCAATCTCATGTCTATCAGTAGTGCACCTCCATTAATTTTCTTACGAGACATTGGTTGAGTGAAATTAAGTAAACTTGAGTACTTTATGTCATAGAGACCACCGAAATAACTCTTATTTGCTTCAGGACTAGGCGTTTCAAATCCATGGAATGCTAACAGTGAAGGATTCTGGTTTAAAGACCATGCTAAGACGTATCTTATTGAGCTAGAACCCTTTAATGTACGGGTAATCATGTAAGGACATTGGGCCTGCTCGAGTTCCAACCGGCGATCGATTTCTAAACCCAACAATATGATATTTGTATGACACTTCCAAAGCTTAATGAAATATTGCAAGTATGGGTTCAATGCTACGTTATATTCTTGTTCATTATTCTCTGGTTTAAACAATTTGTTTATAGAGAATAAGAGGACACATGATATGGAATAGCAAAGCTTTAGAGCAAATTCATCACTCATTATGGCTTCCTTGGGTGTCCATATTGGCAAATTTTTAAGCCAAACGTCTTCGGAATTCTTAACGTACCTGAGTTGGATCTCATCATCAGCATTCAACAACGCCTGAATATATCTTAAAAGTGTAAAGAACTGGGCCGAGAGGGCAAATTTCACCGATTGTATGTCTGGGTCCCTCAAGCTTTCATTTTCCTCATCGGATTCGTGGTTTTTGAAATATGTATATGATAATGCAATAAGTACGTCTGATAAACAATCCAAGCTTAGCACAGACTTTTCAGTTTCTTCTGGTTGTGTAAATGGATCGCAAATTGTTGCCACTGTACTAAAAAGATGTTGTATTTGAATATCATCTTCTGGTAGTCCGAGTAGAATGGCGATTTTGGTATGCCTCTTCATGAGATTTGACGAAGGTCGTATCTCATTCAATGGTAACGGAATATCAAATTCCATTACCTTCTGATCCTGTTCATTATCTATATGGTCCTCCAGCATGTCATGTCTCTGTAATTAAATATAGAAATATGTCAAAGTCCACCTAAGATGAAGGTGATATTTAAGGCTCGCACTAATCTGCAAAAGAACAATTGACGTAATTTACAGGTTATAACTGAACAGTCTTTCTAGCCAGAGATATGGGTTCTATTATGATCAAATGTGCATCTCTATTAGTGCAGGGTGCCTCAAATGTGACTTGACGTCAATATAAGGACGGTTATCAATCAGTGCTTGTCAGTTTTCAAGATAATTATAGAGGAACTATGGTTTTTAGAAAGTAATCGAGATCCAATCGATTTAATTCAACAGCTGTCTTTTCCATCTTAATCCAGAAATATACAGAAACCATAGAAATGGTCACACTTACACTTTTTGTCTCCTCAGTGGAATCTAGGGGTTCTGTAGTTAAAAGTTTTGTACTATTTTGCAGCTTATACACCGGTCCATTTATTCCAAGAAACTAAGAATCAAAATAATCCGTTGCCCAATACATAATCGCTTGACACACAGCGTTTATTGTAGCTCCAATCTAAAGACTTGCTGCAAGAATTCTCTACTTGTTGTGAGGAATTTTGCACTTCGCATATTTAGCCGCCCAACTCTTTCTTGCAATTTTGAACCACAATTGACAATTGCTACAATGTAAGTATACCAAAAACCCACGCAAACACATAAGCCATGGATGTGCGGTAAAGCCGGTATTACAGCTGTTATTAACCATTCAAAAACCTCGGTCAGCATTCATCTACCGTGCTCTGTAAGTGTTTACGTTTAGCCAAAATTCTTTACAGTACTGCAAGTCATTTAGCGTCCTACATAAATTACCCAAAAGAAAGCAAAGGATAAACCTACAAGTATACAATCACCCCCATACCTTCTTCTACTAAACCCAACGTTTTGTAGGGCCTCCAATCTCGTCTTATACCCGTTATTGTTGCTTCCATTGGGATTTTGGAACGATCATGTGACTGTGTTTTTTTTCAACGCAGAAAATGGATCATTGAATTGGTGCGTTGGCAGAATCAGTGTTGTTTAGATCTGCATTAAGAGATTCATTAGGTTATAAGTAATAATCAATCGAAGTTAGTTAACCAATTGGTATCCTAATAAATAATTGTTATTGAAAATTTGTATATCTTTAAAAACTAGAAATTCTTATATAAGAATCAAGGCGGTAATACAAGGATTGTGAAAGAGTTTTCAAAGTAAAGGACAATTATTATATACATTGAATCATTAAAAATCATATTTAAATTGCTAAATCAGGCATTATAGTTATAATTGATTATAAGAATGGTTAAGATCGACGAAATATCACGTACTTCAACGTTTGCTTGGAGTCAGGATTGCTTGCCCTTGCTAGCTACGGGGACGGTCGCAGGAGCCGTGGATGTAAATTTTGACTCGACATCGACTCTTGACTTATGGGACATATTTTCACCTACTAGCGGAAACAAGCCTGTGTTTTCTGCATCGGTGGACAACAGATTTTATGCGTTAGCATGGTCCAAACCATTTGAAGGTAGACCAAAGGGACTTCTTGCGGGTGCTTTCGAGAACGGAGTGGTGGAATTCTGGGACGCAGAAGTCTTGATCAAGTCCAAAGATTTAAGCAAGGCATCAGTGCATAAGGGTACAAAACATAGTGGACCAGTCAAAACGTTGCTGTTCAATCCAAATCAGGATCATGTTTTGGTTACTGGTGGGTCTAATGGAGAAATTTTTATTTGGGATACAAAGAAATTCACCGAACCATCTACCCCAGGTCAGGCCATGACTCCTATGGATGAAGTGACCAGTGTTGCATGGAACAATTCTGTTAGCCACATTTTTGCAAGCGCTGGTAACGGTGGCTACACTTCTATTTGGGACTTGAAGTCCAAAAGAGAGGTGTTACATTTATCTTACAATGGTCCTTCTGGAAGAGCTAATTTCTCGTGTGTTGCATGGCATCCAACTCAATCAACAAAATTAATCACTGCTAGTGACAATGATGGATGCCCATTAATATTAACATGGGATTTGCGTAATGCAAATGCCCCTGAAAAGATAATGGAAGGTCATAAGAAGGGGGTTTTATCCTTAGACTGGTGTAAGCAAGACCCAGAACTTTTAATTTCTAGTGGTAAGGACAATTCAACCATGTTGTGGAATCCTATTAAAGGTGAAAAATTAGGTGAATATCAAACCACCGCTAATTGGGCCTTCCACACTAAGTTTGCTCCTGCAGCTCCAGAAATTTTTGCTACTTCTTCATTTGATGGAAAGATTATTATCCAATCATTACAAGATACTTCTCCACCTGTATCGACTAAAGTTGCATCAAATGATGATAATGAATTTTGGAATGAGATTTCCACAACTGAAAATCAACAGCCAGTCTTTGATGTAAAACAGGCTCCAAATTGGTTAAACGTTCCAACATCCGTATCCTTTGGATTTGGTTCAAAATTAGTCTCTGTAAAGAAAGACTCTAACGGTAAGTCGGTAGTCAGTGTTGAAAAATTTGTTACTAATAATAACTTCCAAGGATCGTCTGATAGATTGACCGAAGCTTTCAAAGCTAATGATTTTAAGTCTATTATTGATTCAAAATTGGAAGGAAAGTTCGTCAATAAGATCGATCAATCTGATTGGGAATTATTGAAAAAGCTCCACGATACAGGTAAGGATATATTATTTGACGCCGAAGTAAATGGAAGCGACCAAGAGTTGGTGGAGAGAGGAAAATCTGAACAAACGGATGAGAGTGCCAATGAAGCCATCTCTTCTACAGAAGACTCGTTTTTCGATAAATTGGGGTCTAACAGTGGAAATGGAACGTCAAATGATGTGTCTTATATTCCCCAAGGAGACTTTAAAATTTTTGACTCAAAACAGTCTGACGGCGATAGAAAGTTAATTAAATTGATCTTGAATAAAAAAATTGATGAAGCCGTCTCATCATGCTTGGAACAAGATAAATTAGTCGAAGCTTTGATTTTAGCTTTAGATAGTTCCGATACAGTTAAAGAAAAGGTTAGGAATTCATTCTTTAAGAAGAATGATAATGAACTTGCCAGAGTACTTTACAGTGCATCTTCTAATAACGTTACCGATATAGTGTGTCATGCTGATGTTGAAAATTGGAAGGAGATTGCTATGAGTATTTCCTCTTTCTGTGTTGACGTCAACGAATATAATAGTAAGATGACTGAATTAGGAGACCGTATAATTGATTCAAAAGGATCTTCCGATGAAAAGAGAAATAACGCTATCTTATGTTATTTATCAGGTAATGCGTTAGGAAAGATCGCTTCTATATGGCTTAGAGAATTACCAGAGCTTGAGGAAGAATTATTAAAGTCTAATGATACCAAACTCTCAACACCCTCTGATGCCAGATATGAAGCCTTATCTAATTTTGTTGAAAAAATCACGGCTTATAGGTCGATATCTAACATTTCTGGCGAATTTGAAGGTCCATCCATTGAACCTATTTGTAAGGCCATTTTGGAATACGCTAATTTGGTTGCTGGATATGGACAATTTGATTTAGCTGAAAAGTTTTTAGAGTTAGTACCTAGTGACTTTGCAGGCTTGAAATCTGAAAGAGACCGTATTTCAAAGGCTTCTGGTATTAAAACCCATAAACAAGGTGCTACTCAATCGAGAAATATCTCCCAAAGACCAGGCTTAATTAATTCCAACAGTGCTTACGGTAAAACAAATATTGTACCTTCAACTGGACTTGGTGGTTTCCAGTCTACACCAAGCAGTGTTGTTCCTCCTATTAATCCGGCCTCTATGCGTTTACCACAAGCTCAAGTACAGACACAAGCACCAAGTACCAAACCAAATTTACCTTCTGCTCCGGCTGCCAATCCGTACGTCAAGCCTGCCTCCACTAATCCATACATGCCAGCGCATGCATCAAATTCATTTGCGAACCCATACAAGCCAGCAACTCCTTCAGCAACGCAAGCAGCAAATCCCCTTTCACCACCTCCTCCTGGCCCACCAAAGGCCTCGTATAAGAGTCAAACTGAGGGATGGAACGATTTACCTGATACTTTTAAACCTAAAGCAGCTCCTCGTCGTGCAGCAGCAGCAGCCGTTTCCCCATCTCCGGTTCCTTCCAGTCCACTATTAGCTACTGGTGCCCCTAAGAGAACTTCAGTGGCACCACCAGTTGCACCACCACCACCAAAGGGAGTGAGCCGTAACCAATCGAAAACTTCAATAAGTACATCTAGTGCAAATTCTCCTCGTCAGAATCATGTACAAATGAATCTGCGCTATGCTCCACCCCCAGGTGTAACTTCTACTGCTCCTTCGACCCCTGGAGTAAACGAATTTCCACCTACAGTTACGACTGCACCTGTTCCACCTCCTAAGAACCCTTATGCCCCAGCAATACAAGCTACATCACCATCATTACCTAAGAATCCATATGCACCACCACCTACAACTTATGGGCAAGCAGGTATTCCTCAACCAACTATCCCAACTCCTAATATTGCATCACCTTCTTTGGGAAGGGCTACTACGGCTGCACCACCAAAGAATCCATACGCACCACCACCAGCCTCAGTTGCTTCGCCTAAACCAAATGCTGCTGGAATCCCAGCTCCGAGAATGGGTGGAGTTGTACCACCACCTCCTATGGCCAGCTCTGCTTCTTCATTCCCACCACCTCCAAGCATTAGTCAACAGCCACCTGCAGCAAGTCCTTCTATTACTAAAGCTGCTGAACCAGAACCTCCTAAGTATCCGCCTGGAGATAGATCACATATGCCAGAAGAATCCTTACCAATTTTTAATTCATTAAGTAATATCCTTGACGAAATTAAACCTAAAATACCAGAAAGATATGCTAAACATGGTGTTGATATGGAAAAAAGAATTAATTTGTTATTTGATCACTTGAATAATAGTGATTTGTTATCAGATGAGTCGATTGCCGCATTAAAAGAAGTTTGTACTGCTTTAGAAGCAAAAGACTTTGCAACTGCTAACGCATTGAATATTCAAATCGCTACAAACCACAGTGAAGAGATTGGTAACTGGCACACAGGTGTTAAGCGCCTTATTCAAATGTCCGAAGCATTATAGATGCTTGGATATTTGGAAGACAAAAATTACATAGAATATCTAGATATCTTTATTTTTTATTTCATATTTCTGTCTACATTGAATTCTAAGAAGTATATTTTATTTTACAATATAGTAATATTCACTCAAAAAACTCAACTTCGTAGAGTTTAGCTCCTCCCGTTTCATCATCAATAGGTTCTGTATCATGAATATCAGTTACTTCTATTAGCAAAAATCTTGCATTCAAACCTTGTTCCACTGCAAAGGAAGTGGTGTTATGCCTCAGGGGAATTTCAATTTGCGCTGATTCCTTTGGATCATATGGAGCAGATATATCAACACTTTCCGAGATTATGGTAGTAAAAACATCATCCTGATCATAAACCATATCCACATCCATGAATTCGTACTTCTTGTATAAATTATTACCAAAATTAACTTTACTGAGGAAGTCAATGTTATCATTTAGGTCTTTTATTTTAGATTGTTCATGAGACCCATATGCAAGCAAAGACCAACTCTTTGGCGGCCTGTCTCCCCAATTTATTACGCCGCTAGTTATATTCCTCGGTTGCTTAAGATCTACTAAAAGTTTCGCAGTTGTGTCATTATATTTCAGTTGCCAATGTGTAGTATTATCGCCATCATTGACCAGTACAGTAGCATCACCATATGCACTTTCAGTGATATTGATAAATTTTGCCGAAGCACATTCTGATACACTCAATGGAGAGCCAGCCTCTGGCTCGAAAAGTGGGAATACTAACTCTTCACCTTTTTTCAAGGTATAAACTCCAGCCTTCGGGTTTCTTTTGGCTAGGGAGATTTTGATCGGGGAGTCGTCTTTGCTACCTGTTATCGGTCCATTGTTCTTGACTATAAAGGAAGTTTCATTTATGGCCAACGATAAGGTCTTGTTCATATACTTTATACTGTCGAACTGAACACCATTTCCTAAACAAGGTAAAGAAATTGGGTCAAGAGTTAACATTCTCGATAATTTGTTTGTGTCATCAATATTATAATCAAACCTCAAACCGGTTAATCCTTGTAAAATTGCTTGCAAAAATCCACCATGTGCCGTCATAAACGGGAATGCAGGGTGTGTTCCACCATTGGTTAAGAAATTATCATTGTTTTGTTCAGAAAATTGGGCAAATGGGCCTCTTAAAAATGGTTGAACAGCTTTATGTAAATACGATTGTGAAGCACAGCCAGAAGGGGACAAATTAGAAGCAACAATCGAAAATATCGGAAATGTCATAGCAGGCCCGTAACTTACTTGTTTCATTGAATAAAATTCCATATTAGTGTAGGCCTGATCATCAGATATTAATTCATTACCTAGTGGATAGGTCATCATAATGACATCCGCTTGTTTAATTCCAACAGATGAATTCATACCAGAATATTCTAGGGTGATATTATCCGCATTATCTGAAGTAGGTATATGCATGCTACCAGCAATATCCGTATATTTAGTGGGAACAGACTTTCCCAAATGATTTGAGATTGTAATTGCCCACTTCATAAGTAACGATATCCCTGCATTCGTGTATGCGGCATTATCAACGTGGTTAGCATATTCATCTGGATCTGTCATATTATGAGTTACATATTGAGCAAGTGAATCATTGTACTCAACGTAATTGGCTAAGAAAGTAGCTGCATCATTAATCAATGGATAAGCAACAGAATCTAAGTAATCATCATCAGCGGCACCACTTAAGTAAACTTCCCATGCAGCCATTGCAACTGCAATGTTAATATGATACTCATAATCCATACATGGGCCAGTTGAAGTACAATTACCAAACCTACCACTTGTCCAAGAATATACAGCTCCGCCTTTATTATCTGGAACATTTTTCTTTGCTTGCTCATGAGTATGAATTCTATAATTAACAATACTCTTAGCATGATCAGGATTGAAAGGTAACAAGCCATTAAGCATCCATAAGTCTGTATCCCAAAAGACCATTCCACCATATGAATCCGACGATAAACCTCCAACTGGCAATGCTGCTGTGACACCTCGCGCTCCAGGTCTTGTATTTGCATTTAAATGATAGATCGACGCTCTCGATGCCAATGTTAATAATGAATCACCAGGGAACGTTATTGAGTTTGAGGATTCAAATGTTCGATCCCATTCCGTTTTATGTGACTTGATGAGGTCGGAAACAGAATCTGCTTGTTTAGTTGCAACTTGTTTTGCAAAATCATTTACAGAACTAGATGTCTTGTACTTTTCTGGATCTAAATCGGAAGAAACGATCCCCACCATCTTAGAAATTTTAAAAGATTTCGAAGGCTCAACAGAAATATCTAATTCCTGAGTTGAAGTATCATTTTTGGAGTCTCGACTTATTGAATTTAAGGATTTTTCATCATACTTCAATGTGGAATAGATAGCACCATTAACATAATCTATTTCATTTGGCTGAAAATGAATAAAAATACCCTCATCATCGTGACCTACTTCAGTTAGCTGACATCTCTGTGTAGAAGCAAACTCTAACTTGTCCTCAACCTTTAAGTCAACTGTGGAATTGCCAAGATTAACAATCCTCAAATTTACGATACCGAGATTTATGTTGGATCTATGTGCTACAACCTCAATATGAACTTGGAGAGAATCTAACCAAGTAAACTCTGTAGTCACAATGCCGTTACTTAGAGATAAATTCTGAGCATAATTGGAAATATCGCCTTGTGCATCTCTTGAGAGTGATGGATCTAAAGAAAAAGTTTTGCCATTTTTAACCGTGGACAATGTTAATGTAGTCCATTGTGGAACAGCCGATAAAATACTTTCGTAACCCTTTTTAATCAATTCAGGGAAGTTTGTTTCAGTTGTATTTTTCTGAATATCATAAAACCCACCTATAAAACTACCCGAGAAACGTTCATTAAATAACGGCCAGCCGTTTGATAAGTCATCTTCAACAGCATCCGGTGAATCACTCAATTGATCAAAAGTAAACCCTTGTCCCAAATTGGGAATGCGGCTACCAATATATCCATTTGATACATATGCTTGTCTCTGATATTGATTATATGTTGGAAATTCAGCTGTCCCCACTGTATTAGTAGTTGGATCGTAATATGCGCTACCTGAGTTCTGTAATTGTAAAAATATTTCCTTATTTTCACGACTGTTTATTAGTTTTTGTAATTGCTTTCTATTACTTTCAATGGTTTCAAATGTAACAGTAGAATCATTAAATGAATCATCAATATTGACATCCTTTATAGCGAAAGGTAAAGCATATGTGATTCCTTGATGATACAGGTACAATACAAATAATAGGATAAAATTTAGAACTATCATAGTCTTGATAACAATTTGTCTTTTGCAAAACTTGTGAATAAAATGATTGCAATGATCTACCTTGGAAATTGCTCTATGTTTGAACCTTTCACCTAAAGAATCGTACTCCATATTTATATTCTGTTGAACATAACAAAAATCTTTAGGCGTCAATATTTAATCCTCCTATTATGGACAACGGAAAAACACTGAAACAATGAATTACGATGAGTTATTGTCTTGGAGTACAACCTGTAATGCATAAAAATGCCTTTTATCATTCGATTACAAAGTCCTTAGTATTAGTTATAGTGGGGTCATAAATCTCAAATGGTTACGAGAAAAGATATCGAAAAAAGATATTTAATTTATGGTAAAATGTGTATTAATAACTTTTTAATACGATAGTATTACAGGGTATAAAGTAATATTACAAATAGGGAATAGTATACAAATCTTAATAAGCATGGCTTTCCATTGCCAAAAGGGTATAAGGTTAAACTGTTTGTGGAAGGATAGAAGTATGACCCCAAGGACTTTAATAGCAATTTACAAACTATATTGCATAGAAGTTTAATTGCTCCGCATTCGCAGTCCAAGAAAGCAGCATCGAGGAAGTATTATAAATATTCATTCCATATTCATCGTTATCAAGTCTAAAAAGGAATGACGGGGAATGTAGAGGCTGTAGCTCGTGCGACTGCAAACATGAATAAGTACTTCTAATCATTTTGACTGACCCCAGGGTCATCAAGCCTTGTGATACCTCTGAGTAATTCCTTAGTAGTTATTTGTCTGTTTGGTACGGGCCACGATGATGTTTGGAGAGACAGTGGCTCACGGAGGTGCTTCGTCATGTAGTTTTGTACTAGTGACGAAACCTTATCGTTTAACTTATCGTTTTGCAATTTTGCAATTAAATCGCTAGCTTGAGATAAGCGATAGGACGTATCGAATAGTTTGTCCGTGGATGTCTCTATATCATGTGGAACGCTTTCGCTAATGTCATTGTAGTTCTTGTTTATTTTGTCTACAAGGGAGTTATTAAGAACGGTCGAATTGAAATCAACCGAGTTATCCTGAATTTGATTTCTTGTTTGACAATATTCTTGTAAATCAGGCTCACTTTGGTCTGCATCAATTTTAAGATTTGGAATATGACTAGTTGATCTATTAAAGGAAGATTCCCACTGCAATCTTTCTTGTTTTAGTGACTTCAACTTTTTAGTGAAGATTTCAATATTCTCTTCATTGGTAATATTAAGGGGATTGGGCAAGGTAACTTCTTTGTTTGTTAGCAAGTTATCATTCGTTTCATCTTCATTTTCATCACGATTATACCAACTGATAGAAATTTGACCGTCTACTAAATCTCGTAATACTTCTTCTTTAATGACTTTGGCAATATTGATAACAGTTTGGTCTTCAGTTGTTTCAGTTTTCGACTTAGTTTTCGACAGCTTTTCCTCTTGATCCAATTTCTTTTTGAAGGACCATATTAATAACTGTCTCATTCTGTGGGGTTCTGGTAACGACGTATCCAATAGCTTATAGTAATCACTTGTTGGTACATCTTCATGAGGAACTCCAACGAATCCATTACCTATCGACAGCACTCGCTTTCCCCTATTATAATATGAAGCTCTTCTTTTATTTTTAGCGTTTGGTGCCTTTTGGTTTCTTGATCTAGCAGTATCTGAATCCTCCAAGTTCATTTTAAGATGCGACACTTGCTCCTCGTATTCGTCAGATGAACGTGCACTGTAAAAGTCTTCGTAGCTCGGCGATTTTATAGGTGATGACAACTGTAAGCTTGAATCGTCATGAAAATTGGATTTCCGTCTTGTTGTTTGTCTTCTAGTTATACCGTTTGGCTTTGCTTTGGCCTTCGTTTTATTTCCATTTGACTTCGACGTCTTTGTTTCCTTTCTGGATCTCTTCTTAGATGGCTCTTCAAACTCCAAATGACTCAAACTGTCATAGTTAGATATTTGGTTTGTTTCTTCCTTTAATTGTGATATGAGCGAATTAGCAGGCTTAGGCCTTCTCTTTTTATCATTATCCTGGTCTCTCTTATATATGAATCCATCATCTTCTTCAAATTTGCTCTTAGTCCGATTTCCTGCTTTCTTACCTTTAGGCCCGTTCTTTGTTGCATTATTTGTGTGTGATGTTTGTGATGAAGTCAATAGATCATTTAACCGGTTTTTCCTCCCAAGCAACAATTGACTAGGCTGACTTTGCAGATGTCCAGAGTAATATTCACTATCGTTATCACTTTCTGAATCATTTACAGATGTTTTGTTCTTTCTGTTAGTGGCTGGAGATATACTTGATTTGTTCGGTGTTTTTGTATAATTTGCTGTACCAGCTTTACTTTTCACGTTCTTTGGAGCAGTACCCAGTTTATTGGATACTTGCTTCTTCTTTGGACCCATACTCAAGTCTCCTATGACCTAATTTGTCTTATTTTGATGTAGTTTTGATGAAAGATCCTATCGTAGATGGTGAATATCCTGTATGTTGATTGTTTTTGTTTTATGGTTTTTGTTATGATTTAAATTTGGTGATTTTGTGTAACTATCAATATATTGGTATTATGATAGACAAGTAGACACCACTATTCAAGAATCATAGGTACAAGGAGGGTAAAATGTCCCTAAGTAAAGTAATAGGAGGAAGAATGAGTTCACCTTCTCAATGTGGGAATTTCTTTGCTGTTATAGTTCCAAAATCCTCGATCCTTGATATATACAGCGTATCAAGTACTGGGAATCGCCTACACAGAACATACGATTTGGGGCAATTGGTACTGAAACATATAAACAAGTATATTGAAGACTTTACAGGAGTGATAGGAACACTTTTAGATATTAGCATAATACGATGGGAAAGCGTGTTGACAGGGATGAGCAGCTCCAAATTCGGTATTGTCTTGGAGAAACTTTCGATGCTACTTATATTTGATATTAGAGAATATTCAGACCCGATTGTGATACATCAAACAAACAACGAAGGAATTGAAGATTTCCAATGGATCCCGCCAACGGAGAAGGATACAGAGGATAAAGATGATGAACCCGGTGCATATACGAACTGTAAGCAGTTGTTGATTTTTACCAAGCATAATCTCCAAGTAAAGCTATTTTCGCTTGATTGCACGCAAATGTTGTGGAAAATAGATAAGCCTATATCAAATGAGATTCTAATTAGGCCGGGTCTGAAAAATACAATATGGTCATTGGTGGTGAACTCGGAGCTTCCAATAACATCAGATGCTGCTCCAGTAATTTGCCATTTCTATAACGAGGGATCCATAAGCAATTTGTTGTACAAGTTCAAGTTTTCTACTAATACTTCGCATACTATGGTTAACTGGTCGGATTCTGGGAAATGGCTTTGTAATTTGAATTCCGTTGATTCTCTTTTCGGTTTCGATTTGCAAATTTATAATTCTCTCGGTGTTTACAGAAAACCATTCAATCAAGTCTCAGACTTTCCTATTGGTGATCCCATTATAAATTTGAATAATTTAAATAAGGGTATCGTCGACCATCCACAAGACAATTCATTAATATCATACGGTTCACTGGAATATCTTTCGCAATGGATACAAATTGCACCCAACAATGCTGAATACCTATTAATTGCAAGCACCAAACACACTGACGACTCATGTAAGGTGGAGCTAATTCTTGTCTCTATCAAATCATTCGGAATTATAAACAGGTCACTAATTCCTGATGCTCCTGTTTACAATGTCTGGAAGCAGTTTCGTGATCCTTCTACTCGTACCATACGGTACCGAAAAACATTGAACACGGCATTGATATTAAAGAGCAGCTGTAGACTCAAAACTTTTCTAGTCGAAAATACTAAAATTGCTAACTGGGCATGTTTACAAGTCGAAGGTATAATTCTTTTGTACAAAATATTCGTCGAAGATGGGTCGTCGGTTGATAGAAACGCTACGTACAATTTGGAAGCAGCTGTTCATGTCACATCAAAGATCTTATCATTAAGGCTATTTAAGACTGAGAACGAAGACGTCAAATTCCTAATCACGACAGAGGATCATATAGCTACGTACGATTTTTCAAAACAATCGCTCGAAGTTTTATATACTAGTTCGACACCCACAAGAATCAGAGAAGTCTTCGTGTTTCAGAAAAATAAAGCAACAGAATTAATGGTCATCAATGACAGTATCGAGCACATCAACTGGCAAATAATTCTGTATGCTAATAAAACCGAAGACGTAGCACAGACAAACGACGACGACTCCAATTTCTCCCTTATGAAGAAATTCCAATACCACGAGGACAACTCCAAAGTGGTAGGGCTTATGAAAGATGTCCAACACTCGGAATGGGGCCAAGGTCTGAGGATAAAGCGCAATCGTTTCAACTACAATCGACCAAGTCTCACGGAAAACACCGACGATGTAACCGACACTTTCAATCTACAAAAAAGGCCAAAGCGTTAATTATTATAGTATTGCGTCGCCTGATCAAAGGCAACTTATATATGTACAAGTAATATACGGATAGAATCCAGCTAATGCTTCTAGCTCGATTTTTTCTTTGGTGCACCCTTGTTTCTTTTCTTTCTGTCTTGGACCATTTTAACACGATACACTTCCTTTGGATCCACAAACCCTAATTCCGGGAACCATTCCTTGAAGTCCTTAAACGTTGGCATAGCATCATTATCACCGTAGTACGAGGCAACTTGTGGGCCCTTCAATGGCGCTCTCAATACCTTCGATCCATTTCTTACGTTGCTTGGATTCCAGTTATTTCCAAATATTTCAGCACTGAGCTTCTTGACCTGTTGTATCCTCTCCTTGGACGGTAATCTCTTCAAAATCGACGACATTATGGACGTTTAATGACTATTATTCTTCTTCTTCCACTAGTGTCCTTTGAGTATTTTTCAATTTTCATCATTGATTACATAAGCACAACATAATCTGTAAACATAAAAATGCTTCAGAATATTACAGGTTATACAGGTGTCCTCAATTTCGCTACTGAGACATGATGATAGTCTTTATCAGACAAACCCTTGGAGACGGGGGTTTCCTCAAAGGTATAAATGTGTACGTAGACCATAATGCTTGGCACCCCCTTGTAGCACCAGGAAATTTGACTCGTAGAAGTGGCTTCGATCAAGCGTTTAGTGACCTTTTTATGGAACATGACACAAAATCACTAGAGAAGATCTACAAGCCTCTTCTTATTAAGTGAGGTTTGGAGTTATATATAGAAAGTTAGAATTTTTTCAGGCACAGATAGATAAGGGTTATTTCACCGGAAATTATATTACATAGACATAAGGATCTAGTGATTAGGTCAATAAAAAGGTTATTTATATAAAAACTGACTAAAAACCGGCATTAAATTTGAGGTTTCATATTTATTGAATCAGGACCTTTGGGATATAATTGACCAATATGGATCAAGGAATAGGATATTCGTATCCAGATATACATGTACGGTCACCCAGCGAGGATTCGCTAGAAGGAAATGGAAGTAGATCAATGGTTGACGTAGGGAGTACGTCTTTAAAGCTGCCATCAATAGACGACGCGGAAAGCAACCGGTCATTTAGAAGAGAAGTGAGCTCAAAGAGAAGGCGGCCGTTGATGAAAGCAACCTCTTCTACAGGTAGATCGAACGAAAGTTTATTGTTGAGAATGCAAAGTAATCATAATACATCGGGCCCCAATACGCCTGTAATAGAAGAAACGTCGTTTATCAATAGGGCTGCACAAGAGCATAATTTTGAAGCATTAAAGGAAGGATTGGGATTTGCATTAGGAACGGCGGATTCGGGGGCTAACTGGTTTCCTGTAACACCTGACCCTAATTCGGGGTCAGATAAAGCCCAGAATGGGTCATTGGATAATCTCTCACAAGATCTTATACCTCCAGCAGAGGAAGGGTACACTGACACGATTCATTTGGATAATTTGAGAAATAAACGGCTATCTAACCCGTTCAATGGAGACAACAATAGGACGGCACATTTATCCCCATTTGATGATCCAACACACCACCAACACCACTATGACCCTAGCACACCTGTTTCAGACAGGGCATTTAGTTTTAGTGATAATGCTAATCCCGACCTTTTGGAGGCAGGTCACTTAACCCCAACTTCAGGGTCGGCTCCATCGCATTCAAAAATATCAAACGTACTTACTAGGTTATCAGATCGTATTGCAGGAAATAGGGCAGGTACCTCACCCACTACTACATCTCCATCAAAGAGCCATAGACGTATGAGTACTTATAGTGAAGGCAATACCCCGGTTTCTCCAATGAGTAGAACTACTCTGTTTTCACACTACGGGTCTGATTCGGGATCTAATAATAATAATAATGGGTCAGATACCAATTCTAGTGTTCCGCATTTTTTACCAGATGTCACTGTGACAGATGAATTTCAAAATGAAAACTTTCTTCAAGGGGCAAATGCGTCAGAGGGACTTGGGCTCTTCTTAAATAAGGATTCGTATTTGAGTACTGATTCCTTGCGAAATGACCAACCACAAACATCACCCATTGCATCCTCACCTAAACCAATATTACTGCAAATATCTCCACAGAGATTACGCACTGAAGATAACAATGTACGTATTTTACCTGAAAAAGGTAAATATACTGATACTAGAACCATGTACTTTTTTGGAAAATCTTTGAAAATCTTTTCTCCACAATCCCCTTTACGTTTACTTTGCCATAGAGTTTTATCTCATAGTTCAACCAATTTATTTCTATTAGTTTTGTTAGTTTTGCAAACTGCTTTACTTTCATACAGGCAATGGAATCCCATACATCTACGTGGTTATTATTACGCAGGATATAATTGGGCTGATTATATCTTGATTGTGATTAACGTAATTTATACGATTGAAGTATTCAGCAAGATCATTGCATACGGTTTTATTGACGATCGTGCTATGTATAAGGAGTTGGGTTTAATTTATCCTGAAAGTGACATAAAGAATCTGTACTTTAATCTGAAATATATCAAAGCCTTTTTACGCGCATTTGGATTATCGAGAATGGCACCAAAAAAAGGTGATAGCAAAAATATTGTATCGCACCATACTAAGGATTCGATCGATGCCATGAATGATTCAAACGAAGAAATTGACGTTAAAGAGATCAATCTTGGTGAAGAAGAGCCTACGAATACTTATACACGAGAACATAAAATTAGTAATCCATTCGTGGATCCATCTATGAGTATCCAAAAAAAATACAGCGATACTAATTTGCATAATGAGACATCTACCAATATTTTTGAAGAACACGATAGTGATAGTCTGGATTTAGTTGACGAACCTATTTTGAATTCCCAAAAATTCGATGCAAAGAACACTCTATTATTACCAAAATCAAGAGGAAGAAATATTGATCAACTTCATTTAAAAAGAGCATTCCTAAGAAATAGCTGGCATAGAATAGATTTTCTTTCGATGATATTCTTTTGGATTTCGTTATTTTTATCGATTGATCAATATGATAGTAAACATCATATCATGCTCTTTAGATCTTTGAGTTGTTTGAGAATTTTAAGATTGTGTAACTTGACTACTGGTACCACAACTATTTTGACAGCTTGTAAAATAGCTATTCCACAGTTAATTGATGTTTCAATCTTTATTTGCTGCTTTTGGTTATTCTTTGGAATTATTGGTGTCCAATCATTCAAATCTTCTTTTACAAGACAATGTGTCTGGTTTAATCCCGACGATTCAAATGATACTTACATTAACGAGGGACAGTACTGTGGGTCATACATAGATTTAGATGGAAAAGCTGTACCATATATTAAAAGAGACGGGCTTCATTCAAGTACTAAAAAAGGGTTCACTTGCCCTAAGTACTCTAAATGTATAAGTGGAGAAAATCCTTATGGCGGAACTGTAAACTTTGATAATATTCTTCAATCAATGGAATTAGTGTTTGTTATTATGAGTGCTAATACCTTCACAGATTTAATGTATGACACAATGAACTCAGATAACATGGCTGCATGTTTATTTTTCATATTTGCTATCTTTATTTTAACAGTTTGGTTAATCAATGTATTTGTTGCTGTAATTGTCGCATCTTTTACTATTACTAGAATGGAGGCTGCCGAAGAGAAGAAACAGAGGAAAAATGGAAAGAAGAAATGGAGGATTTTCGGTTCAGTGAACCAAGAAGTATCCTTGCACACAGAACGGGTAAATTTGCTTAAGAAACAAAATATATTCTTAAAGTACTATTATAAATTTGAGTTCATATTTGTTATTCTTATCTTTGTCAGTTTATTCGCTCAATGCTTTCGTGATTTCAATATGGACGACCATAGGCGTCATACTTTATATCGATTTGAGGCTAGTATTACAGGTATACTATTTGTGGAGATAGTGCTTCGTCTTGCGTTTCATTTCCCAAACTGGAGATTATTTTTTATATCCAGAAGAAACTGTTTTGATTTATTCTTAGCCGTTATTACTACAATTATTATAATCGGACCAGTTAAGAAAAAACTAGGTCATGCATACTACTGGTTAACCTTTTTTCAATTATTGAGATTCTATAGAGTGGTTTTAGCAACGAATATTACCAGAAAACTCTGGTTGAAAATAATGGGTAATTTCAAAGCAATTTTTGACTTGGCATTGTTCTTTTTCATTCTTACTTACCTAGCCAGTATTATTATTTCTAGGTTTTTTGAAGGCACCATACCGGAGTCTGACCTTGATGATATTGATTTTCCGATGGATACTCTCCCAAATGCTTTTATTGCTCTTTATGTCATAACATCAACTGAAAATTGGACTGATGTGTTGTATTATTTGCAAGAGTACTCCTCGACAACCTCTTCAAGAGCTTTTGGTGCAATGCTTTTAATTGGATGGTTTATAATATCTAATATGGTTATTTTAAATATTTTTATTGCTGTTATTGCTAAAACCTTGGAAGTCTCGGAAGAAGGCAAGAGAAAACAGCAGTTAATTCAATTTATTGACAACATGACAGAAAGATTGCAAAACTTGGAAAATGAACCTGGAATGTTGACAAAAATGAAGAATAAAATTTTTGGAAAAAGAGGTGTTAAGTATGAATTGGAAAAAGCTGTTGTTAATTTACTTTTGAGTGGTACTGCGGTTAATGATTTCTTGGAGACAGAAGCAGATGACAATGATATAGCTGATAATTCTGAAATTAAGAATTTGCCCAAATCTTCCTGGAAGCGATGGTTTCAAGTAAATTACTGGCGTACAACTAGCTTTTTTAGAAACCCATTTTATGCATCAAAGAGTAATAAAACTGAAATCTCCAATTTCGATCCAGCTCATTTTGCGCAAAATATTATTTCAGAAAGAAATATACTTATATCAAAACAGAATAAATTTTTGAAAGAAAATCCAAGATTCAATAGCGTGTTTTATGTTTTAGGACCACGTCATAGATTAAGAAGGATATGTCAGCGACTTGTCAAATCTAGTTTTGGTGAAAGAATAGACGGAGTTGAGCCAAATAAAACAGTTTCTGAAACTTTCATAATCGTAATGTTTTTAGCAACAATAGGATTGGTTGTAACTGCGTGTTATCTTACTCCCTTATTCAGAAGGGAAATGGTTTCCAAATACGGCTACATGAATTTCACATTTTACCTTGAAATTGGATTTGTTTCACTTTTCACAATTGAGTTCTTTATTCGAATTATCGCAGATGGGTTGATATTCACTCCTAACGCCTATTTGAGATCATCTTGGAATTTCATCGACTTAATAGTATTAATTTCGTTGTGGGTTGAATTTATTGCTACGATAAAAAATGACGGGAACTTATCTAGAATTGTCAGAGGATTAAAAGCCTTAAGAGCCTTAAGACTTTTGACTATTAGTGAAACTGCAAAAAATAATTTTCATAATACTATTATTTCTGGATTCTGGAAAATCATTAACGCTGCGATCATTTCTCTTTGTTTATTATTTCCATTTGCTATTTGGGGCTTGAACATTTTCAATGGAAGATTAGGATACTGTATTGACAATCAATCTTATGAATCTGGTTGTATACATGAATATGAGAATGAAGTATTCAACTGGAACGTGATGAGTCCTAATGTTTATACTAATCCCTATTTAGAATTTGATAATTTTGGGAATTCTTTCTCATCGTTATTTCAAATCATTTCATTAGAGGGATGGGTTGATTTATTATTGGACGTTATGAAAAGTACGGGTATAGGCACACCACAGGAAGATTTTGCATCTCCATTTAATGGATTTTTTGTTGTATTATTTAACTTTACGAGTATTGTGTTTATTTTGACATTATTTGTCTCGGTTATTATAAGTAACTATTCCAAGACCACAGGAAGAGCATATATGACAAAGGACCAAATTTCTTGGTATCAGGTTAAGAAATTTTTAGTGCAGGTTAGACCTTCGAAGAGAAAGGACTTCGACCTGTTATCATTATTTCAGAAATTCTGCTATACTATGACTGTAGAAAGAAATACATATTGGCATGAAACTTTGAATTTTGTTTTGTTCATGCATGTGTTAGCTTTGTTATTAGAATGTTATCCTTCATACGATGGATTGGATGTATTCAGAGCTGTGATTTATATGATCGCAGCTCTGTTGTTCTTGATTAATGCGGTTATGTTACTTATAGGACAAGGTCCTAGAACTTTCATAAGATATAAATGGAATATTTTTAATCTTTTTATTTCTTCAGGGGCATTCTTAACTACAATTATTTCATTTTTTGTTGACTCGCAAAATGCATTCCTCAATTTTAATAAATTGTTCTTGGTTGGTATTTTAACATTTATTATTCCTAGAAGTAATAGATTAAGTGAATTATTGAGGTTTGCTTCTGCTAGTTTACCCACATTAATTTCTTTATCGTTCACATGGATTATTGTTTTTTTGGTCTTTGCTATTGCAATGAATCAAATTTTTGGTCTAACGAAAGTAGGACCAAATACATCTAATAATATCAACTTAAGATCAGTACCGAAGGCTTTAATTGTACTTTTTAGGTGCAGTTTTGGAGAAGGCTGGAATTATATTATGGCAGATTTTACATTAATTGAGCCATACTGCTCATCAGTTAATGG
Source organism: Debaryomyces fabryi (assembly GCF_001447935.2). NCBI lineage: Eukaryota > Fungi > Ascomycota > Pichiomycetes > Serinales > Debaryomycetaceae > Debaryomyces > Debaryomyces fabryi. The sequence goes on from NW_015385491.1 coordinate 30,622, forward strand.
TATAGATGATAGTGATTGTGGTAATAGCCAATATGCTTATATCTTATTTATGCTGTGGAATGTGATATCAATGTACATATTTTTGAATATGTTCGTTTCATTGATTATTGATAGTTTCAGTTATATTAATAACAGATCCTCCTACAGTCATTTAATTAAACGGGAGGAGATTCGAAAGTTCAAAAGGGCTTGGCAAAAATTTGATCCAGAAGGATCAGGTTATATCAGGCCCTTTGATTTACCTAAATTTTTACATTCATTGGATGGCGCTTTAGCCTTTCATTTTTATTCAGGTTCACTAGAAATTCCCGTTTTATGTCGTCAGTGGTTTAAACGAAATAACAAAGATGATCCTTATGATGTAACTGTCAACTATAAGGAAATTGATCGAATATTAAATTTGATGGATGTACCCAGAATTAAAGAGAGACGTAAATTATATGAAAGGTTCATGGAAGAAGCTATTATGAATATGGAACTTAGTGGAGACCCTGGAATTTCGTTTACCAAAATTATCTTGCAATTACCATTGTATACGTCATTTGAGGCTGGCCAATGTCTTAATTTAATTGACTTCTTAGATCGTCGTCTCTTAGTGCAAAAAGTTGAGAAAAGATTACATACAAAAAGAGTGTACGAAACAATCGCTGCGTATGCATGTCGTTGGAAATACGTGAAGAATAAAAAGCAAGGTATAAGGGATACTGATATAGATTTCGGTAAAGGCCTTAAAAGGAATAGTTATTTAGCTAACGAAAACTTAGAAGTAAATGCTCCTTCTATATTTGTTACTGATACCAACGACAGTTATGAGGCATATGACGATGAAGAAGATGAGACCTTTCCTTTAACAAAATCATCAGGGTTTATGGAGGATGACGAAAATGAAAATGAAGGAACAGCAAGTGGGATCTATGTTCCAAAATCACCGTTGCATATTTATAATTCCAGAAATAGGACACACAATCATGATTCTCCTGGAAAACAACACAAAACAGAATCCCCACCTAAGTTATATATTCAAATACCATCATCTCACTCAAAATTAGGATCTAGTCCTTCAAGTCCAATTGAAGATGCCATTAACATATCGCCATTTCTTAATTCTGCTAAGATAGATGATGATGCATTAGCTAACGTCTCTTTGATAGACCTTTCAAATCTTGGCGAAACGTTAGAGAATTCCGAATGGGGTGAGGCATTCAGAGAAGTTAAATCTGACAGGAAAACTGAAAAAAACAAGGAAGCAAATAAAGAGGACTAAAAAACAACTTATATCACACTTATAGAAATTCATTCAAGAGATTATTTATAATTTCTAATATACACTTTTTTACTTTATATAATTAATCTGTTTTCATATCATTCAAACCTAAATCTTCATTTTGTTCGTGGGTTCTTTCAAAGTCTTCAATGACCATATTAGGGTCGTTTTCTGGTGCATAAACATTTTGGATATAAGACGAAGCCAATGGGTCTTCCATGATCACCGTAAATCCAATTTTTCCTTCAATGGCATCTTGTAATCTAGCGAAGAAAGTTGTCCACCTTGTTTTGGTAGAATCATCCATGGAGTCTGACGTTTGCGAAAATACTCTTCCATGTAATTCTTCGTAAACCTGTGTTAACAAACCTTCGATAGTTGTAAATCTACCACCTAAGGTACCTGGAGTTAAATCAAGATTTAACTCAGGAATATTTAAACCGCATGATTCACCCTTCAAAATATCTCTAGCCAAATCTTCTGGATCACTTACCTTTAAGGTGACTCTTCTACCATGAAGAGGAATTTCACCCCCGGTTTTGACTTCATTGGACTTATAACCACAGTTATCACATACCGTAGACATGATAATAACTTCTTTGAAATGAGGAATATTAACAGTTTTCATGTGAGTTTCACAGGACTTAAGACATGAGGAACAAGTAGCATGGAAAGTTTGCACTTCATTTTCTAAGTTTTCAATTTCACTAGCATCAGAAATGAATCCCGAAGTCTTAGGATTATTGGCCAACGATGACGACACATTCGTAGCAGTTGCAGCTTTTTTACTTTCTGATTCCAATTTACGGTGCTGGGCAACTTCATCAGCCGAAATCAATCCTAAAAAGACATTTTGCTCAGCAGTTCTGTTGTATTCATACATTGACCACTTATGAGATGGCTCATCTGGAAGGTATTCAATCCACGAGTTACCAGCTGGATCATCGACAGAAAAGGTCAAAGGTAATGTATTTGGTTCCGCATTAATGAAAGAATTGATTTTAGTAATGACTTCATTGATTTTCTCGTATACTTCTGGTTGAAGCTCCTTTCTGGCAGCTTGGTCTGATTCTAAATCAGATACCATCTCATTTAATATCCCTTCAATGTTGGATAATTGCCCTCTCTTGGGTGGAATCTCAATATCTAACTCATTGAACTTGCAAGTGGCAGTTTCAGACTTGACAACCTGTCTATTAAAGTCCTTCTTATCTTCTAATTTCAACACATAACGAGATCCTTTTTCGGAAATCTGTGCTGCTGGCTGGATTTCTGAGTTCTTGAATCCACAGTGTGGACACTCAAATGACATAATAATGATTTCTCTAAAGAACGGAATTCTCGTCAATAACAAACGAGTAGTTCCATTCTTGTGACAGTTCATACACATTGACTCAATTTCTTGAACTGGGTGTCCCTCAGCATCTGCTGCTCCGGTTTGGCTAACACCGTCTTGCGATGGCATATTTCCGACTTGTTCTCCCACATTGGAGAAAAGTTCTTTGTTCTCTTCTGACATACTCAAACGTTGTTTCTTCTCCTCTTGGCTCGAACCTAGTTCTTCTGGTCTTTTCATTCCCTTTATACTTCGAAGAAAGCACTCTTCTAGAATGATCCAAGCTCATCTTACATCGTGAAGATTGAAAAAAAAATTTTAGTAAGCAAGTCACGTGAAAATCGTCAATTGCCCGTACCAAACTTCTTACATCCTGGGCATAACCTGAAGTAGCAGGCCCAGGGCAGAACATGTCATATGGCCAGCTTCAGGACCAAAATAGATCCCTCTTCTAACCATATTGTTATTTGTCCAACACAATTATGGTGCACCCCAGCATATAAGAATGCGACCATCTGTAGCCACATATTTACCGAAACACGATTAGCTTGACCCCGTAGTCCGATAGAAGCAATGCACACGATGCGTCACGTATAACCTCTGGATCCATTATTTCAGAAAGATAGAGTAAGTCGTAATTGATGCCATACCGAATCGCATTCTATAATGCCACAAAAGACCGCGACACCAACCTTAATTAGATACGGCAAGGGCCATGCAACCAGGATTATTTGAGTTACACCGGTCCGTATTCCACAGTACGGCTCTTTTTCTCTAGTGAAGTCAGGTTCGCAGCATGAGGTCATCGATGGTTGCATTATAGACCGTCTTGGACAATCATAACTATGGTGGCGATTTTGTGTCACAAGTCACGCAGTTGTCTGATGCCACAGAAAATCAATAGATTTTGTATGCTTTGTTAGTATTTTCTAGCATTTGTTGGTATTTATTTGTATATATAGTCAATAATTGCTCGAGATAGGTCATACATAACCTTCAGTGGATTAATCTGCTTCTTAAGAAAGTATTTATTCGAGAGCAAAATACCATTAGTTTGCGCCGGTACTATTAAGGTTAATTTTGGAGATAATTTTAGACAATAAACTAGAAAGGCTTTATTTGCATAAAGTAAGAGATAATTTGATAATAAGGAGTCGGGAGTGAGACTGATACAAGAGATGAATTTACAAGATATTTGCATTCCTAAGGATACAAAATACGAGCACCAGACGCCACTGCTGTACTCGACTACTGAGAGTTTCGACAATATACTTTCCAACAGTGTATTACCAAGCAAGCAGTATCTGTCTAGTAATGAGAGCGGAGATGGCTCTGTGGGTACTAATGAGCATAATAATCAAAGTCGTGGGAATAGTGAGGATGTGAGAGAAATCAGCACAGTGGCTCAACCATCGCATCCAGAGAGTAAAGTTTCGGTGGTGACACCATTTTTGGTGAAGCATATTAGCGATCAGTCCATGATACCCAAGGATAATTTTCATCGGTACTGCTACAGACATAATCCGGATGTGACGTGTAATAAACAAACTGACGAAGTCAAGATGAAGAAAATACAGAAACAAATGGAGAAATTGCCTTCGAGAGACCAAGAAGCCATAAATCATGTATGGTCAATTTTCAGCGCCGCACCTGACCCACATAGATCGTTGATATTACAAGGTTTGTTAAGCCAATGCTGTTTTCCCCAATTATCATTTATATCGCAAGAGGTAAGCTCATTAATTAAGATAGACTTCATTTCTACCTTGCCAATGGAAATATCGCTAAAAATATTGTGTTACCTTGATTGTGCATCTTTATGTAATGCGGCACAGGTATCGAGAAAATGGAAATGTCTTGCTGATGATGATCGGGTGTGGCACCACATGTGTGAACAGCACATCGATAGAAAGTGTCCAAATTGTGGATGGGGATTACCATTAATGCATATGCAAAGAGCGAGAAATATGAATTACGATGAATATAACAACAAAAAGAGAAAGCTTGAGAATGTGGAGTCATCAAATGGCTCTAACAGTTCGGAGGTGGAATTAGAGATTAAAAGGATGAAGGTTACACGTGATGAACAGGACAAACAACGGAAACTCTTGAAGAAAAGGCCATGGAAATCGGTCTATAGCGAAAGATTTAAATTGGAAAAGAATTGGCGTAAGGGAATATATAAAATCAAAACATTTGAAGGGCACACAGATGGTGTTACGTGCTTGCAATTTAATAGAAAATATCTTATGACTGGTTCATATGATAATACTGTTAAAATATGGAAAGTGGAAACTGGTGAGTGTTTGAGAACTTTGACTGGACATACACAGCCAATAAGATCGTTAGTGTTTGATTCTCAGAAATTGATCACTGGAGGCTTGGATTCAACGATAAAGGTATGGAACTACCATACTGGTGAATGTATTTCAACATATAGAGGCCATGACGCAGCTGTTGTCAGTGTTGATTTTCTGAATAAAACAATTGTTTCCGGTTCTGCTGATCACACGGTGAAGGTATGGCATGTTGATTCAAGAACATGTTACACACTAAGAGGACATACGGACTGGGTCAATTCAGTGAAAATTCATCCTTTATCAAATACAGCGTTCAGTGCTTCTGATGATACTACCATTAGAATGTGGGACTTACAAAACAATCAATGTTTGCGTATATTTGGGGGTGTTGAGAATAACGGGCATTTGGGACATGTCCAATGTGTGATTCCATTAATTTATAAAGATAAATTAATTCAAGATAATAATGAGAGTGATACGGAAAATAATGGAGATTCAACCAGTAATGATTTAAACTCTAATCAAGATTTACAAAATGAAGAGATAAATAATATTCAATTACCTGGCAATAAGAATTATCCAACACATTTATTAACTTCATCACTTGATAACACCATTAAACTTTGGGATGTCAGAACTGGAAAGTGCATTAGAACTCAATTTGGCCACATTGAAGGAGTGTGGTCTATTAGTGCTGATACATTTAGGATCATCAGTGGTGCCCATGACAGGTTAATTAAGGTTTGGGATTTACAAAATGGTAAATGTTTACATACTTTTGGAAGTAATTCGATTGTTAGTTGTGTTGGTTTAAGTGATTCGAGGTTTGCGGCTGCTTTAGAAAATGGGTGTGTTAAAATGTACTGCTTTGATTAAATAAATGAATACGTACGGCTATAATTTAAAAGGAATTCTAGCTTCTAAGCTATTTGTTTTATTTTATATTATTATTTTTAGATAGTCTTAAACAATATAACAAGAATATTTGATATTAAGCATATATGTAGAAACAAGTTCAAGGATCTATAAAACATGTTTGGAATTGAAAGAAAGAATGAAATGCTATGAGAAAAATACTAGCTAATAATTCTATAATTAAGACAATTAACAAGAGAAAACAATAGAATACAACGGTTGAAGAAAACAGCCAACTATTTAAACAGCCAGTGCCTATGCCCTTAAGATTGATGATACTGTTAGAGAATTGTTATTTCTGTTGGACTTTTCTTTACTAGAATTAAGTCCTTTTTGAGACATATCATTTTTTGGTACTGAAATATCACCATCTGATTCAGCAATATACATAGACTCTTTGGACTTTTCGTTCCTATTTGAATTCGTGGATGATGAACTCTTTGGCGGAGAATTAGTCAGTAAAACATCAGAAGAATTGGTATCATCTTCAGGGCTTGTTGAAAAAAAGCAATATGTATCAAGTAATTCCCTATAAGATTTAGTGTCCAACATATTATTTCTGAAAGAGTTGTCATCTTCTCTGGACTTGAAATCCTCTTCGTTACGATTCAAATCGTATACTTCATCTTGACTGTGAGAAAAATTCTTTGAAGGTGATCTATATGAGGTTAATGTATCAGTGGAATAATTATGTAGAAAATCGTTTTCATAGTTTGAATTGTTAAGGCTTGATAACAATGGTGACAGTAAATAAAAATCATTATTGACAAAATCATTACTATTTGAAAAATCAGATGAACTACTTTCTATGCTATCCTCTGCTTTCTTTGGCTGCATTTCTAGTTGTGAATCTGATGATCTTCTCTTTAAATACGACGACGAGTATTTAGGTTTGTTATTATGCGCCCCGATCTTGGAGATACTTGATCTTGTCGTTTTCGTTATTTTAAGTAGGATTAAATCATAATTTTTCGAATCGTTATTGTCCCAGAACTCTAGAGAACTGGCATTATATTTTATACAAAGACTATAATGCTGCTCTTGAGATTTGTTACCATTCTGAACTTTATTTCCCGGCATCCTGAAGCTATTAAATAAGGAATCCAACGGAATTCGAAAAATAAATCTATCATAATTATTGGATTTTAATATTTGAGGAATATCAGGAACGTAGATTGTGGGAATTTCAACAATTGTGCACCAATTGTCCAAAGTATACCTAACTGTAATCGACTTTTCGAATGCTATATTCTTAACTGCGATATGTCCTAGTAAGAACTTCTTATCAACACTGATGAATATACGTTCCAAAAATACTGGTGACTTACGGACTTTTATTTGATTATCATAAGATAATGGTGGAAAATTTGGAAGTTGCAAATCCCAAGATACCGACTTATCATTATTGGCACCAGGGAAAGTGGTGGACCCTGACGAACTCAAATCAAGAGTGAAATAATCGTGATCACTGTCCAAATCTGCGTAATCATCTTCATAGTCATCATCATCGTCATTTTCATCATTTTCATCATCTTCATCATCACTACCTACTTGAAGCCTCTTAAAACTACCCTCCACACCTCGCAAAGTGGGAGAATTCGACGCAGAAATGGCGGTCGGTCTATCTTTCTTCTTGAAATACCGAATATCATTGTCCCCACCAAAATGGACTTGTTTATAAGTTGGGGTAGTTGGTAAGGAACGCGATCTTTTCTCATCAAAATACGAATTACGACTATCCTTTAAAGACAGTCTTAAAAACTCGCCAGATTTCTTCCGTACTAATCCGTGATTTTCATAGTTCTCATTGCTGGGAGATGTATCTGCTGTGTCTCCTTCGCTTGCAGAGGCAGATTCGTTTGATATATGTGAGTTCAAAATGCTATTAGCACGCGTAGGGTCCGAAGCCTGAGCAAATAAATCGCTAGATCGGCTGGGTTTGTTTATAAATTTTAAGGATAAAAGATTCTTGTTATCCTCTTTGAGAAGGCTAGGTCTAAATGGAAATCCTTGATGTTTTTCACCTTTGTGTGTATTATTATTCACATCTGCTTCAGTGTTAGTTCCGGACTTTTTGCATGCGAAACTTCCGTTATCACTAGTAATTTTACTTGTGTCAGTTCCGTCTCTGACGTCCCTGTCGATTGACATTGTAAATGGACGATAAGACGAACAGGTTTAACTTCTACTGTAAAATTTCAATAAGATATATATACTAATCCTCAAATGTGTTATAAATTATTGCTTTCCCACTTAGCCGCAAAAAATTCGCTTAGTAAATTTGTAGTAATGTAAATAACTATCACACAACTAATATTTACTTTTAAACGGTAAAGGTATTTCTGTACCTCTATACTTTTACAACGGAATATGTCACCTTAAGTTAAGGGGATTGATTTATGCCTTGAACCCAAGGACTTAAAATTATGATAAATCGAAGAATCTATGTACATGTAAGTTATTCATATAAACCATATCGGAACGGAAGAGTTCTGATCCTAGTTATTCGGATAATAATCAAATTTATAGATGCCATTGTAGCAACTACCAAATGAATAGCATACAGCACCACCACCGAGACATATAACAGAGTTCCCAATTTCGGCTTTTCCAAAGCCGATAAAAATTGGGGGATGATTTACCCAAATATCACGATCAATTTCAATTGGATGTAACTTGGAAGTTATTATATCAAAAAGAAGAATGGTATTTTGCTGATTGAAAATATCCAATGGCGATACACCGCCTATAATAAGCAATTTATTGTCAGAGAATAATTTGCTTTGACATGATATTCTCAGAAGGTATGAATGTTGATATATGACGTCCACTACGATTGTATCTTCTTTAATAACAAATCTGTACAAGCAGTCATTAACTGTTGGAATAGTTGTATTTACCATACCACCTAGTATAAGTCCAAACTCCAATTCTTCATTGTAGACCATAGAGCAACTGAATAAGTTAGGAATAGAGCCTTCAATTTTCAACGATTTGTATTGTTGGCTTTCGCAATTATAAACTAAGAATAGTTTAGTAGCCATATCTTTAGAGTTTTCTTGTAAACCTCCAAATATCAATATATCTTTGCCGGATAACTTCACAGTAATATGTCTTGACCTCTTCTCTGGCAAGTCTTGTAGTTGGGTCCAGTTTTCTCCATCCAATTTATAAACATCCAGAAAGTACTGATCAGGTCTGGACCTCCCTCCAATTAATATTGACTCACTGTTATTAAGCGCTGTTAATGTATGACACATTCTAGGCCCTGGCTCATCTCCTTGGACCGTTTTGACTTCAAGGTGGCCTTTTTTTAATGATAATGTTTGTCCCGTACGAGTTTGAAATAAACCACCATTGATTAAAACTTCATCACCTACACCTGTGATGGCTGCAAACTTTGATTTTAATAATTCTGAATCATTCGAGTCTTGATAAGAAACGTTAACTAATGTAGACGGTTCGTCAAGTTCTCCTCGTGCAATTGGTTTGTCGTCGTAAATAAGCACTGGTCTGTTAGTAGCGTGTACAATAACGTAATGCTGGCAAAATATTATAAACTCTTCCCATTCATCAAATTCTTCAATGTCTTTTATCTTGTGTTTTAATTGATCATCAATGAGAAATTTCCAATTCTCAAATAAATCTTTGATTTCAACATTTTGATAGTAATTCTTGAAACGATTTACCTGATCGGTCTTCAAAGGATATGTCTGAACGCATTGTAACGGACTTCTTAAATGATTAAAATGATATAACATCTTTTGTGCAAATGCATGGGATTCACCAGCAGGTAAGATCTGCTCCAATATTAAGAAATGTGAATTATCCAATTTAGCCGAGTGCTCTATTATAGGATTTGCATATTCTGGCTTCATATATGCTAGCGACACTTCTGCAACAAATATTTTAATGCATGGAGAATCGCCTAGCAAACGATTCAATTGTTGTTTATATAAGTTTCCATCTTTTAAATCACATCCAACTAATTTATAATTTTCAGTCATAAATGGTACTACTGATTTCTCGATTGAAGTATCATTGACTTCTTTCCCTAATATAGACAAAATTTCGGGCGAGCTTTTAATCATTTCTAATTTGTTTGCAATTAATTCAGGATAATCAACATCTAAAAAGTGCAATTTCACATCAGTATTAGTCTTTGCAAATTGGGTTAAAAGCTGAAACGGTAACGGATCAAAGCCACATCCCAAATTGACAATAGTCACTTCTTGATTAGCATCTTCTCTAGAGTCAATTATTCTCAATATCATCTGCTTAATCGATTCCATTCTTATCCAATATCCTCTATTAATAGCAGGGGATCTTCTTTTTGGCTTTTTTACAAAATATTTGAACCATTCTCCCATTTCAGGGTTCAATTTTGACGTGTAAATCATCTCAACTGATCTTTTCGATACTATTGATGAATTATTTGTTCCCTGTACCTGTAAATCATCATATTGTTTTCTTCTTCTATCCTTTTCAATCTTTTTCCGCTGTCTAGCGAGCTGGTTTTTATCTAATGAACCTTCTGGCATCGCTTAATTCTTCTAGTTTTGGAACTATCGAAGAGTACTTACGACTAAGTTCATAGGAATTTTTTAACTTTTCACATCTTCGCACGTGATCGCATCGCATTATAAACATCGATGGAGTTGATTCTATAATACAAATATATACCTATATATACAATGCTATGTAGACATTGAATGCAGCAAAATAAACTATAGAATAATAGCAATAGAAACATTAGAAATGTTTAAAGGCTTCTTTCAATTCTATATCCACTTGACTAGGATTTATGTGCTGACACCTAGTCAAAAATCTACAAGCTGCTAATGTAGCCTTCAAATCTCTTGCTGAATCTGAGGTCTTTTCGTTTTCATCATCTTCAGCTTCGTTGGTCTGTTTGATACCATCTCCACATTTTAACCAAACTTTACCGTTTATTCCAATAGCAATTTCAAACTTACATTTTGTAGATAATTTTTCAAGGAAGATGGAACTTTGATTGAATAGCAACTCTCTAGCAAAATTTAAATTAATATTAAAAATGTAACCTGATTCATCCAATAATCCAAATCCACCTTCCTTACCAGTAATAGGATCAATGCATTCGAGTTCAGTGTCTATTTCCGGAATTGCTTGCGATACTCTAGCATACACTGCTTGTCCAGTCTTTAGATTTGGCCTGTTTTTCTTGGAGGCATTAGGAAATGCCATCATTGATAATTGAACGCTCGTGGAAAAATACTGCAACTGGACTTTATAGCTTTCACCAAAAACACCTACAATAATACCAATAACAAAGTCATTGGTTTGCGGTATGTATCTTTTTGAATTAGAATCTGTGAATATGACTGTATTTGTATTTTGCTTATTAGTTTTAACATTCAATATCCCAGCTGAAGCTGGAATTATTTCTTGAGTTTGAGGGTTCTTATATATACCCGGCCCTATTGTGGTTTTGGTTGTTTTAGTATCCTTTAGAATACTATCTCCCGGTATAACTAAATTGGACACCATTCTTATAATTCTACGGAAAATATTCTTTCTCTGCTAGTTAAAACAAATTCACTTACTTATAAGAACAGTTGTCTCATCACTAATTTTTAAATGACACAAAATGGCAATGGCAGTAAACGTATATAATCATTCATTTGAGCTATACATGTATATTTAATGGAACAGATTCAACCTATGAAAGCTGGTACAGTTAGTATTTGATCGCTTCTATATATCTTACAGTTCCAACACAATTAATTAAGCTTTGTAGGTTTGACCTCCTCGTATTATTTTTTGATTACTCACTTACTGCAAATTTTGCTTTCAAAAATACTAAATTTGTAAAAAGTAATGAACCACGAATTAAGAAACATGCATTACTTATAAGAACATATATTCTTTACTATAAACGGCTAATCAGTCATTTGATGATTAAGATAGTAATTGACCAGCTCCTGAATGGTCTAAATAGAATTAGAAACATTTATCTTCATTAACACTAATTTTCCGGTTCTTGACTTTATGCTCTATTGACGGAATGCTGCTATCAAACTTTCTTTTAGATGACAGAATATGCGGTTGACTTACTCTATTTTGTAAAAAATTCACTGCTTGCAAATCCTGATTATCAACTGGTTGAGAAAGAAAGTTTAGCGAATCTTCAAACGACAAATCATCCATTTCATCCAATAGGTTTTCATTCACAATATGTGTTCTAGTTTGATCCTCCGATATGGCAAACTCCCTCTTCTTTTTATTTGAAGATTTTGAATCAAAAATAGGGCTGCTGGATTCTATTGGATCATCGTCCAATTCCTGATCCTTGAATGAACTAGTTTTGAATTCACTTAGCAACTCTTCGATATGTTCTTTTGTATTTAATGCGTCTGGAATGTAAATTCTTTGTTTATCAGTGTGAGATACTAACTTTGGATTTTTAACTATTGGTGTAAATGCTATGCTATAAGTATGATCTTTGACAAGTGAATTTCCCTTGTCGTCTAGGATCATATTAATAGATGGCGTAAAATATCCAGTTCCCATTGCATTCTTGTTTCCTTTAACAATAATAGGCTTATCCAATACAACTAATATCTTATCATGAAATAGTTTATTCGACATTTTCCGAACTATATTGTCATCGACACTTGATGTCAAATTAAATATTTCATAAAATAAGCCAGTCAGTTCAGGAATTCCATAACACGATATATGTTTCCACAAGTATCTTAACATCATTAGCAACTTCAAATCTTTATCAAGCTCATTATTAGTTAGCATACACGAATAGCATTTGAAAGTATGAGCAGAAAGTTTTATATATTTGGAATGATTCAAACCATAGCAGCACGAATGAACTTGTCTCAGGCAAGTACGACAAGTCAAGATTGCAAACCCTTTCATTGATAGTTTAATACGTGAAGCAGACGCCCAGCAATTGCATTCGCAAGTGAGTTTGAAGATCCCAGAATAGTACAGCTGAGATGGAGGAACTAGCTGAGTAGAATGGACATTATCAGGCTTATTGGAAAACAAGTATTTGTCCAATGATAAAGAATTATTACTTTTAGGGAAATCAATTTGATTATCAAAGTTATGAAGATCAGAATTATCATCGCTCTCTTCTATTACATCAAAAGGATCCAAATTTATTGGGTTTTTAATCTGTGATCCCACATTGGTTAAAATTCTAATATTCACGTAATCATGACCTGTGTCGAGCGTACCAATATTATTATTTGAATTTTCCTTATCAACAGTAATAGTAGGAGATTCCAAGTCGGAGGCATCCTTAAAGAATGAAGGCTGGTAATCCCTAGGGCACTTTTCATTAAACAATAATCTTACTGATACATGTTTCTTTTCAGGTAAAGGACCAAACGTTTGTGTTAAAACAATTAATCGTTTGATTAGTTGTTGTACCTTCTCTCGAGCAGTCAATTCAGGCAACGCTTCACATTTCTCGCCATCGTTAATACCAAACGAAATATTCCCTTTATTATAATCAAACTTGAAGATGTATGTTTCACTCAATTTTTCTGGCTGATTCTCATCGACATATATGCCAAATTGGAGCGCCAGTAGATATTGCAAACTGAGAGCATTATTTACACCACATTCAATCCAGCTCTTAAACATATCAGCTTCTTTTGAAATTCCCTTAACTAAATGCTTTGTTTTGACAAAACTACTCTTAATATGGGGCATTTCACTGCAAATAAACTTCTTATCAACATAGTTTTCATCACTAAATATATTCCTCAAAAATGTAATACAATTTAACGAAATCGAAACCAAATCTTTTATAAGTGCTTGGGATTGTTTGGAATTAATTGCCTGTTTCAATTCAACACTTTTTAATTGTGCTTGCATTATAATAATTAGAATAAGGATATAAATAATAAGTAGTATGCTATTGTTTGTATAGGAGTTATATTTGGCTGCAAAACTGTGACAATAGTGACTGACCCGATGAAAATTGGCAGGCCCCCTATTCGAATAACAATATATAGAGAATGAAAAATATGTTCAATTAAGCATTGTACACTGAATTAGAATTGTATTGAATTTATTGAAGAGGTACAAATACGTTCTTTAGTGAAACCTATAACAGCTAAAAGTTGATTAAGAGGGTATTAGAATGAGTCAGGACTATCATACTAGAAAACTCGGATTTCTTGAAAAGTATTACGTTTGTAGAAATGTGGAGCAATATTCTAAAGATATAAACGTAACTGGACAATATAATCATTATATTGACAAAGTATTGTTATCCAATGCACTTAGAACACTTATTTTGAAGAATCCATCTTTGGCTGTGAATATTTACCGAGATGGAGACCTGAAGTACGATGAAAAACTGAATGGAGAAAATTTTACAGTGAGGCCAGTGGAGGAAATTGCTTTCAACGATGTTGTAACTTTCGAGACTGTAGAAGAACCCTTTGGGGAGCTTTTATTGAAAAGATTGAATGGAGAAGCGAGTCATGTTAATGATTCGAAGCCATTATGGAGGGTAAAGGTGTTCGAATCGACCTCCGATAGGAAGCAATATGTTTCATTCCACTGCGACCATACCCTTTTTGATGGTAGTTCGGTCACACAATTCCATAAAGACTTGATTGTAGAGTTGGCTTACCATTCTAAGGATCAATCACTAGAAATACAGGAAACTTTGTTCAATTACACAGCAGATTGGGAATTATTGCCGCATCTTTTAGACAGTTCGGACAAGATTGTTGATTTATACAATCCTTCCATATTACTTACCTTACTGGAGTTTGTGCTGAAAATACTTTTGCCAAAATGGTTGTATGATGGATTTTGGTCTTTTTTTTCGACCAATGTGGAACAAGCTCCACTTTACACCCATAATACAACCAGAAAGGAAGCCGAGTCAAATATAAGACATATTAACATCACGCCAAAGGACGTAAAACGCCTCCGTGCATTCTGCAAGTCGCAAAATACAACCTTGACTCCATTCATAGCAGCAATTGCTACGTATGCCCTCCAAGAGACTGTCTTTCCAGCAGTGGCAAAACACCCATGCTCGTGTGAAATCAGTATTCCTATAGACGGTCGGAGATATTTTCCGGAAAAGATAGAGGACACCAAATACGGTCTCTACATGGGTGTGCTCTCAAATAAAGTGGCCCCTATAACAGATATTGCCTCCTCTACAAACTCGCTTACTGCAAATTTGACAGCTGGTGTGGCTGACAAGTCGCCTTTCAGTTTCGTAGGCCTCCTCAAATACGTCAATTACTGGAAATTTCTCGCCGATAAACTCGGTAAAGCAGATTCGCGCCTGACCCTCGAAGTATCGAACCTTGGGCTCCACCTGATCTCTCACAACGACTGGTCCATCGACAATATCTGGTTCAGTCAGGCAAATGGTATTCTCACCCATTTTTGCCTTTCAGTCATTGCAACGGAATCAAGTGGCCTTAACTTACTGGCCAGCTATTTCGCAGAACTTGATTTGGTGCAAACTTCACTGGGAAAACTCGTTATCGACGAATTCATGGCTTTGTTTTCTGCAAAACTCTTGGAAAATGTTTAGATCTCGCTTAGCTACAATTCCTAACACTTTTCACCAGGCCCGATTCTGCCCCTTTATAGAGCAACCCATATATAGTCTGCAATAACGAACATTGTAATAGAACAATTAACTGCACCGAATAATATATAATTACGTAATCAGCTGGCGAGCATTGTGTTTTGCGGTCATTGATGGTTATAAGCTCCTATGGAACTATTAGTTGATATGATGAAACTAGTACGGTAATTATAAAGTCGTTGAAGAAAGTAGAATACTTTAGTTGAAAAGATCAAGTTAAAGCATAGAAATAATAGCTCAAGTTACACAGCAATGTCACATCCAGCAGCTAGTGTTAAATCTATATTTAGTGGGAAGATGAATATAGATACGCCCGATGAATTAGATCCGTATGAATATTCCAATAATAACAGCTACGACAATTTTTCACAGAATGATATTGAAAACGATGATATTTCGTCAAAGCTTAGTCAAGAATCGAATTATAGTGTCAATTCCAAGAATTTGAAAGCCTTGGCCAGCATGCAGCCTAATGGGAAGACAAATGAAAATCAGTTTTATAACCAAAATTCGTTCACTAATGTTTCAATAGTTTCGTCGGGGAGCGATTACCAACAGAACTATGTGAGCTCGAGTGTCAACTCACCCAATGTGGCATTAAGTGCTGAATCAATGGAGGAAATGAACCATAATTTGGGTCCCTTTGAATCATACTCTAGGCCATTGTCTCGCAATTCTACTACATCGTGTCTTTCAACTACGGCCACTAAGGACGGGATTGAAGGTAAGAAATTGCATAGACATGGTCCCACGCAGTATTCGAGCAATATAATTGCCAATATGATCCAAAATTCGAATCTGTATCCACCACCACCTCCTCCACCTTCACAACATATGAATAAACATAGCTACACGAATTCAGGAATGGCAAGTCCACCTATTAGGCCATATGGACAAAAATCTTCTATGACCAATTCGCCAATGGCTGAACAAGATAGAGATGGTGTTTCTATCACGCAATCCTCAATTAAGAGCACCAACGCAGAAGTTGATGGTGAAACGGAAGATAAAAAGAACATTAATATTGAGAGGTACCCAAACTCTATTCCTCCTGTAACTTTAAACGAAAAAATCAATTTGTTGAACACTGATCCAATAAACCACGAACAATAATCCCACCTTTATATATCTGGCTAGGGATGCTTTTTTTTTTGCGGCGACCACATCCAGGTGATGTCAGGCGTCGATAATACGTTATTCTTTCATTATGCTTGTCATATAATTAAGATCTTTATAGTTTCTTTTTAGTTAAATGTACATTAAATCAAAACTTTAGCCATAGTCACATGACCCAAGTTAAGCGTTCAAGGAAATTTGTTGAACTACAATTTTTCATCTCCATAAATACTATTGTTAGCTACACAATTGACGATGCTTAAATTAACTTCCAGAGTGGGTCCAAAGAGACTCTCATGTGGATTAAAATCATCTACTTTAAAAGTGAGTCCAACATTGCTTTCTAAAAAGTTTCAATCTACGCTCAACTCTAAACCTAATGAGGTGTACACCAAGCTTTCTGATTCCGAAGATCCAAAAAGACACCAGTTTTTCCAATATACGTGGGGTTCGTGGATGAAAAATGATCAATCAGAAAAATCTAAAAGAGAAACCAAATTTTCTATTGAAGGTATAACAAAATTATTGCAAGACTTGAATGTCGAACTGAAAAATCCAAGAAACATTGACAAGAGTGGCCAACCTTTTGTCAAAGCTCCCAGTCAAATAAAAGATGGATCATATGTATTGACTCAAAACTTAACTTCAAACTTAATCGGTAAGGATGACTCATTATTGGTTAAATCCATTGTTAGTATCCATGAAGGTAAGCATAACAGAATCTATAAAGTTACGTTATCCACTGGAAAGGAATTAGTGTTGAGAATTCCATATAAGTTAGAATCCGAATACTCAATTTCACAAAAGATTAAAAGTGAGGTTGCAACTATGGATTTCTTAAATTTAAAATTGGGTGCAAATGTTCCTAAGGTTGTTGCTTATGGCGCTAACAAAGTGAATTCCTTACAAAGTCCATTTATTTTAATGGAGTTTATTGAAGGTGATTTATTGATGAAAAACTGGGACCCATTAGTAGCTGATGAAACAGAAGGATCTCAAGAAAAATTGAAATCCGTTATTGAACCAATTGCCGCATTCCAAGAGAAGCTACTTTCAATCACATTCAATAAATTCGGATCATTGTACTTTAATGACGATGTAAGCGTTTCTGATCAATCTACGTTACCATACAACGGTGAGGAAAATCCATTACTCACAAAGAGATGGAGAATTGGACCAAGTGTTGAAAAATCGTTTTCAAAAAATAAGAATCAATTATCTGAAAAGGAAATTAATCAATATAATAAGTCTATTGATTCTGATAAGCCATTGGAAACTATCTCATCTGTTGCAGGAATTGAATTAGAAAATCTAAGAAATAGATTAGCTTTGGCACAAGCAGATTCAGCTAGTAAAGTTGAAGATGTCGATTTAATTCAGAAAATGATCAGTACCTTTGAACATTTGAATACAATGAGTTCAAAATTATTCAACCCTAAATCTAAATCTCTTATGAATGCTGAAGAATTATTTAAACCAAGATTATACTGTCCAGATTTGGATCCGTTGAATGTGATACTTAATTCCAATAAGAATAACGAGCCATATTTCGTTGACTTTGAATACACCTCCATCAAGCCATTTATTTTATCTAGTTACCCAGCATTTGTCGGTTACCAGGGTGCTAAGATCTATAATTTGGAAGAAGATATTCCAGGTTACAAGGAAATGGATGAAGTTGAAAAGCAGCAATACCAATTTATGTATTATAAGACCAGAAATGAAAGATTATGGGAGCTTGAATTGAACTCAAGAAGACATGATTTGATTGCCGTCGCTTCTCCACACGTTAAAGTTTTAAAGAGCCCTTACGTCCAAGCCTTGGATTTCAAGAATGATAAAGATTACTTGTATATCGAAGGCTCTATTGTCCAATTACAAGCAATGTGGGAAGCGTACGTTGCTAATGAATTGTGCAATGCTACTGAAACCAAATTTCCAATCGACTTCACAGCCGAATACTTAGATGAACACCAAAAGGACATAGAAAATTATCAAATGGAAATTGTGTCCACTCCATTTGCTGCTACTGGTGGATGGGTTCCTCAAGATATGTTCGATAGCTTGGCAGAACAAGGAATAATTGTTAAAACTGAGGATGGTGATTTCAAAGTGGAAACAGAAAATGTTTTGAAGGAATCTGAACAAGAATCCTCATAGATAACAACCCGAAGATTGATTTTATATTATCACTCGTTGACCCTTTTTGTACATATTATTTAATATACATTTATTCTATCATACACTATAAATACTTCCTAGCTAGCATTTTCAACCTCATATCAAAGTCGGGTGAGGTAATCGCATCATTAACCGAGTAAAATGGATTTAACAAGCATTTAACGTATAGTTCATTGGCTTCGGTGAAAAACTGTTTAATTGAATTATCTTCATTTTTGCTCTGGAGATTAGATCCTCCGCCACTGGTGTTCCCACCGTTCAAATCATAGCACAAGAGAAACTTGATATTACCTTGTGTTATAAATGCATTAATCAATAATCCGTAGAATGAATCAATCTTACCAAGACTAAATTGATTGGTGGACCACTGTATGTCCTCTATTAAATCTAATGACGAATTTGATATGAATGGTAGGATTTCTTTAACACTGGTTGGAAAGTTCGATCTCCCGGGTATGTTACTTGTAGACGTTGAACTTGACACTGCAGTTTTGAAAGACGAAAATTCTAACTCATACAATGGATTATCTCTGGTTCCTATTATTGTGAAATAGTATGACGACATCAATGCTCTATTTGAAGTATTATTCTCTGTTTCTTTAACCCAAGAATAGCCTTTAACGGGAATCATATTACTATGGCACCAACCTGTAAATATTTTGAAGTCTCCCAAAAATTCATTTTTTGCAGGTTATCTCTATTTGTTGTTTGTTTATAAAAACGATAAACAGATGCTTAATGTGAACCGATAAATAGTACCACATATAACGGAATAAATATTTGCTGATAGATATCAAATCCATTAAAAAGTGCTTAAAGTTGGTTCGAAATGTTGTCTCTGAGACAAAGTATGAGTATACTCAGACCGTATTTTAAGCTTCAGGCAGAGTATGATTTTGATAAACCAAATTTTATCTTTACTTCCGATATCCCTAAAACTATAATTAACATAGTATCGAAATATTTGCTGCTAGCAGAAAATGGAGGAGAGTTAACTGACATGACACGGTTCTATCATCCGATGCTTGAATTTAACGTTAACATCGAGCTCAATACCTTGCTTGCCAGAAATCGTGATTTGAAGCCAAGCGACCTAATAAAAGAAAACTTGATTACATTAGCCAAAACTAAGGATCGATGTTCGACGAATATTGAAAGCTTATTGACAGCTGTACCGAAGACACCGGGACTTAGTATTAACCCATATCAATTTATGTCCAATGAGGTATTTATTGTCAATTTGACACTTAAGGTATTGGACTTTATCATTTGCGTGAATGAAGATACAAACGTGATTATTGATTTCTTAAAAGACGAAAACTATGGCATGTTATTATTGAGTGATGAACAATTAATAGATCAAGTTGAAAACTATATAAAAGCGACATTCATAAAGGGACTTAAAGAGCAACAGACACTGGATTCAAACGTCGAGTCACGAAAGATAAATATAGCTGACAATGGCTATTTAGCCGATATTACAGATGTCCCCATGGGCATTCAAGATGTCTCTATTAATAACGGGAAGTCATTCGTATATGATGACGACTATGAGTCATCACTAGAGGAATTGTTATTATTGAGATCTAATGATACTAGGTCGACTGCTAATGAGGAAGGCAACGACGATTACGAGATTAGAACCGAAAGTATATTAATAGAAAATGATGAGGATAATAATGTCTTCAGAATTAATACTGGCCCGTCAATATCAAAAACAAGCAAGCAAATAAATACAATTAAGGAAGAAGAGTATGAAGACACATTTATTGAAGATATAAATAATTTAAGACACAATGAATACTTCATTAGATCGGATAATTCGCAAGAGAGCGCTAAAATCGTTAGTGCAATTCCAGAATTGATGACATTACATTCAGAGACTCAACACAACCCCAAACAGCATACATCACTTCTTAGATCCCCTGCTCAATTGACCCAGCAAAACTTGGAGTCTCCAAAATCCTCCACAAGACGCCTGTCGGTAGTATCCCTGTCCCCAAAGCATAAATCGGTATCACGAAGAACATCAGCTGCATCATTTTCCATGATCAATTATGAGGATGCCAATCCGGATTTGGAGTATGCATTCCGAGACAAGTCATCCACCGTTCCCAAATATATTAAACTGGATAAAAAATTCAAATTTATCAAAGTTGGGAAAGTTCAAAAATTTGTTAATTTATTCGAGGAAAAGCTGGATCTTGCCTCCAATAGTACACCCAGTACGCGGGCCACCAGTCCCTTGAAAAAGGCATATGTGCCTACAGACTGAGCTTCATATAGACCTCATGTGTAACGATTAATGTATTATGTACATGTAGTATTATTGCATTCCATCTGTAGCTATCGTGCTCATGTTTTCGAATTGCGCTATTTTGTCCGTCAAAGCATTGTATTTCTCGAAAACAGCTTTCGTATCGTAGGGTTCCTCTGTACTATCACCAAAATTAACTTTCACTGTTCCAAGACACCATGCTTCTTTCAATGTCCTTGTAGTTGTCAACAAATCCTCACATAGCCTTATTACCATTAATGCATTTGATTCTATGGTCAATGACTCGACTGACAACAATTCTTTTGATTTATCTTGTATTATAGCTACTTCAAAGATGTCCTGAAATTTTTGTAAAATTTGCTCTATATTGGAATCAATCTTCTCTAATCTTAGTTAGTTTTCAGAAATTCTCAACCTTATTAGTAGTCATATATACATACGCAATAATGCTATGGATTTTGGCTGCATTGTCTATTTATTCCGTTTACTTCTTGATAATCTGCCGTTTCCATAATTAGTACCGAGTTTTGATAACTTTTAACCCCTCACGTGCCGTACGAAGCAGCTGCAAAATATCACTTGTACGTTGACTCATTTTGTAAACTTCATTTATAAGATTTGTAAAAAGCCGTATTCGTACAAAACTCTAGTAATATTCAATAAATATTGAAGATTTTTCAAAGTACCTAAGAACAACATGAAGTCTTCTATTGGTATCAATGCAGAATTCGTAAATCGAAAAACACCCAAGGATGATGCGACTTTTCAGTTGGATGCAAAAGAAGCAGTCGGCTCTGCTTGTGAACCAGAAAACAATTCTGCTTGTGAAATCACAAGAGAAATTAGTGAAGTTGATAATGATTCTGAAGGAAAGCCCACAAATGATACAGAGAGGTCTCAGCAATTAGTGGATCAATTGAATAGGCTAGAACTATCAGTAGAGCCGGAATCTTCTAGGGTTTCCTCGTCTAATACAAGTTCTGGAGGATCGTCTTCAGTGAGTTTAGCACCTAAATGGATTTATGGCACAACATTTCCTCTTTTAAATGCGTCAAGAAATAATTATTCGTCGTCGGGCTTGTGTTTAAGTGAGAGAGGACAAGTTGCCGTTGCGCAGCCTGAGCTAATTCAGAATTTCTTATTGCCAACCACAAGTATGTTGCAAGAAAAGATTGTTGGATACAGGGAAAGTATCGGAAACATATTATCTCAGGATATAACTGATGTGAATGATTTTGCGAACCCTTTGCTTGTAATTACAGGTCCTAGTTTCATTACTAATGCTAATCAAGTGAAGGCATGTGCGAAATGGGTGGGCACAATGAATGGTAAAGAATTTCATGATATGCCCACTGGAATCTTACCTGGCAATGTATTAGGCTTATATCAAAGTTCCAATAAACTGAAACTCAAAAATATATTATTGTCTTTGAGAACGAATTTAACGAAGTACAACCATGGTTACAATGATCCATCGTTTTTAAGAGGCACCAATTCAATCATGACGTACGAAATTGAACAGGGAATTCCAATATGTAGAGCATTACTTTGTGAGTTAGCAGAGATTTGTCCTATAGTTGGCGAGACTTCTGACACCATTACACCTCAGTATTTCTCAGACTTATTCTGTTTAGGTATTTTGAGCAGTAGATTGAGTGAATCACAGCTACATCGAGAGCTTGTATCTGGTGCATCATATGCGGTGGGATTCCACACTCTGGATGCTACAAGTTGTTTTGATAAAGAGTATTATACTCATAAAATTACTTCGGCCTTGGATGCAATGTATGCTTCTTCCAATCCTCATCAATTTTTATCTGTTACTAAAGTTGGAACCGTTGCAGTCGTCGGGACGATTGGTAATGATGAGACGTTTATAATATTACAGATAAACCTTGAGTTGGACTACACTGAAATCGAACATATTATCGAACAGGTACACAATTATTCGAAGTTAAATATTACAAAACCAAAGATTATGCTAGATGTTGGGAAAATATCCAATAAAGAATATCAATTGAAAATGAGTCTATTACGTCAACTTCTAGTTCTGAATATCGATTTAAAATATAAGATAATAGGTGTTATTATTGATAGTGGCAACAACTATATTTCAGATCGTTATACAATTGATTTGAATGAAGAATCCTATAACACAGACTATGGGGTTTATAGAAAAACAAACGATAATGATAACTCTGAGAGCATCATGAACCATCAGATGTTGATTGGCTTGAATAATTATTTTGTCAAAAATAGGATGCACGATAGTATATCATCTTCACAACAATCCCATAGAGAGGAGTTATCAAATTCAGTTCCCGAATTTGACCCATCGTTAATAAACTTGGATAATGAATACGAATATTTTATTAATGCAGATAAATTCATCCAGGAATTAGACGACATAAGTGGTCTAAGAATCAATTCTTGATGAATTGAATTCTATATGAATAAATTAAGTACTTAACGTACAAAATGAAAAAATATGCCAAATTATTTTCCAGATGATCTGTACGATCAATCTAAAAAATCTATAGATGTTGGCAATCACCCAAATAACTCTAAGTAGTATAACAATAAAATTTTCCAAAAGTAGATATAGCATCTTGTAATTACCACCATCTGTGAAGGACATAGAAATATCTTTATCTTTAAATGTATTTGTTACAATATTTCCAAATAATGAGGAATTTAACTTATCCAACTTTTCGTTGGCTTTTCTTAGTTCTAAAGATAAGGAAGTATTAATTTCACCAATTGATCTATCGCTATTACTTAATAGATTATCTATCTTAATTGAATAGTCGTCATTGATTAAATGTGTTAATGACTTTATTTCGTTTAAAAACCCACTGTAAAACATTTCATGAGTTGATATGTAATTGTCATCTATGTTGACTGATAATTTTGTGATCTCTGACAACTGTTTGTTGATAATAAAATCAAGTTTCTTGTGAATTGACGTTAAAATAGCTGGATGGATATTTTTTAAATAACTTAATTTAATAATTTGTGCTGTATTGAAATAAATCAAGTCTGAATTTATTGCAATTATTTCCTGACTAGCATGCTCCTGTTCAGATGTATATAGGTCATCAACCTCTTCTACGTTTTCTATTTCTTCTATGTCTTCCTTTTTCTCATTTTTATATGGGTCCATTTGATTTGCTCTTTCATAACTGTTATCTCTCTTATGTTCTATTGGTTTAATTTGTAAACTCAGTATATTTGATTCATTACCAACATAATTATCATCTACCTTTATAGACGGGGTCACATATTGCTTAGTGTACTTCTCATTCCATTTGGGCAGTTCCTCAGTGATCTCATTTTCATTTTCTACTCCACTTTGATTGGATTCATTCATAAGACTATCACCCCTTGAATGTTTCAGTCCAGATACAAGAGAATCACGAGGCTTTTCAACTTGTCGATCAACTGGAGTGACTTGACTATTGTCTTGTAGTGCATCCCGAGCAAACGAGGATGATTGGGAAGATGAAGGAGATGAATAATAAAATCCTTTTGAATGCTTTTTTATCTTCTCTTTAATTTTATGTGTCTTATGGTGACTTCTCCGCTTTGTATCATGTTGCTTGGAATCATTATAGCTTTCAGTCGAAGTTTTAGCCAATAGGTTGTTGCTTTCTTTTCCACTATTATCCTTATTTGTCTCGTCCTCAGTATCAGCAAACAATTTATCATATAATTTGTGTCCACGATGTTTCGAGTCACCCAGCTTTGAGGTATAAATTGATGCATCTGTAGATGTGGGAAACCAAATTTCTCCATTGGCTTTTTTTAGCTCATTCCAGTGTAATTGTCTCCACGACAAATCGCTAATTAGTTCATTTAATTCGACTGCCCATACCATTTTCCATTGTCGTTTGGAATCTCTGTGCTTATTTTTGGAGCTAAACACATTTGATGCTAATGGTAAAGTCTTGATAGTTAAAAGCTTGGGATATTCATGATACTTAGCCCTTATTTTTCTATTTCGAATTACTTGTAGTGGGTTGTAGACCCCTTCAACTCCAGGATGCACATTCGTCTCAGC
>NW_015385492.1:0-55448 GCF_001447935.2 Debaryomyces fabryi
TATTAATGTAATATTGACCCACAAACATATATTCCTTGTAACTTCATACGGACGCAAATTACTCGTAAAAATGGATCTTGTAAGTTGAGAAGACTCAATCAGTTTGAGTAAATTCTTACTTGAATGGTTTTCTTAAAAATTGAAAATTATTCCCAAAAACCGTAGTTTTAATACTTCACAATTGTACCCAGTTATTATTATCCAAACTTACATTCCTCATTAAAGTAAACCAATCTAATGATATAGCAACCATTACAATTGCTCTTACTAATATTACAATAGTTTTATCCTCTAAATAGTGCAGCTGTAGGTATTAAAAAAGGTTGCGAAATTTTGTACTACATTTTTTTAACACAATCAATGAAGGTTATGGAGTCCTTAAAGATATGAATAATAACGGTAGGAAGGAACAACCCGAGAAGACTATCATTTAATACTATTATATACCAGAGTGAATGGATTGTTCAGGATTCAAAACATTAATCGTATTGATTTAAAAATATTTGCTTATCATTTTTAGTGCATGGAAATGAAAAGAAAGCTGTTGTCGTTCAGAAAGTGGATACCTTCCCCAATAAGCTGGGAATCTTCGCTACGTGTATATTATTGGTTAGATTTCTTTATGCCTTCCAATACTAAGCTTAAGTGGTACATTTTAAAGAACACTTCCATATAACTATGCTATTCTGCACATAGCGAATTGGCCGAAGATTCGAGAATATGATCATCAGTGGTATATTAATTGTAATACATAAGATTTACAAGAGATTATTAACGGAAGACAACACGAATATGCCAATTGATTACTCCAAGTGGGATAAAATTGAATTATCTGATGATTCAGATATAGAAGTGCACCCTAATGTGGATAAGAGATCGTTTATTAAATGGAAACAAAGAGATATTCACGAGAAGCGTCAACAGAGAAATATTGAAATCAAATCGATATTAGTTCAATTAACTATGTATGCTAAGCTTAATGAAAGAGTTGATTTCCTTTTGAATGACTTGAGCGAGGAGCAATTATTAGATGACTCTTTGATTATGAAGAAATTGAATGATAAATTCGATAAGTTAGAAAAATTCAACTATGAGATTTTGAAGAAAGAAAAAGGTGACACGTTACGTAAGGGTCTTAAGGATTTGTCGTTTAGTGCAGAAGAGATTGAAAATACTCCACCGTATAATGAGATGATTGAAGATCTTTTTATTCAGGTTAAAGAAGATCATCCAGACGCTGCAAAGGATGCGGCAAAATTGACGCAGTACTTGAAAGAACATAGAGCTAAGATCGATGACGTGTTATCCAAACAAGCCATAAAGTTGGATGATCTTTTATACCAGAAATCGATGTTAATTAGCAGTGACGACATACATACTGGCTTTGATAAATCTTTCTTGAATAAAGAGAAGGACGAAGACAAAGTAGTGGCTGCTCCTCCACAGACAGAAAAGAAGACAGTTACGACTACAGAAACTATAAATGATCCTTCTAGTGCTACTTCAACGTCGAAAGAGCCCAAGTCGGATAAAGAAATGTTAGATGAATTAACATTGAATCCAGCTACTGCTGATTTTGGTAAGATTTCAAGCACTAAAATCGACGAGAGCGCCAATTACTTAATAAGACATACTCACATTTGTAATGAGCAACAAAAAGATGCTTTGCTTATGACTGCATTTGATCATCAGTTACAAGGAGATTCTGATACAGCCCGTCAAGTAATTCATCAATCGTTATTATTACAATATGTCGCCCAATTAGCCGGGGTTAATCCAAACAAAGATCAGATTATCAAGGCAGTTAAATTATTCTGCTCTAAAATTAATGACCAGTCGTCTCCTGCAAAAATGGGATTTTCTCAAGATGTCACCAACACATTCAATCATATTAAATCAAGATGTGAAATTATTAAACAGGAACAAGGCATAGAAAACAATGATAACGAGGAAGAAGCGTTAATTCAATTAAAGGCTCTTGATGATAAAACTGAATTACTGGTTAATATTCCCCAAGAAGGAACACCGGAGTTTGAAATTTTCTCGACCAAATTATCTAAAGAAATGCAAGATGCTGTAAGAACCGAATCCTTGGATGCCGTTAATAACGTATTTGCAAAATTAAAGGTTGAGGAGGCTGAGAATATTTTAGAAATATTTAACGAATGTGGAGTTATTGGCATTAATGGTTACATAGAGGATGAAAATGAATTTAAGGAATTGCAAAAACAATATAATGAAGGTATGGATTTAGAAGCTGAAAAGTTAGAAGAAGTTCACGAAGAGCCAAATACTGAGGATATCGTTGATTGAAAGAAATTTATATAGTTAATTAATGTTTTAATTAAGTTATGTCTACATGCCAATACTTTGATACTTATAGATTTGTAATTACGAATTAGAATATGCAAAGCTTCCTTTCGAAAAATGGGCTTAATAAATATAAGTAAAACGAACAGACAGGAGTTATTTTCGACTTAATCTAGCCAATGTTTCCATTAATGACTGTGTAGAATTAGCCGGTTGTGATTGTTGCTGTGGATTATATCCAGAAGACAGCGAAGATTGCAATTGAGATAACAAAGAATTAACTTGTCCACTTGGAGCTTGTGTATGACTCTGAGGAGGAGGCGGGTGGGGCGCAGCTTGACCATAGTTAAGTGGTTGATTATATCCATATGGTGATTGAGTCATTGGTTGTTCCATGCCCATAGATTGGATAGACTGTGGGCGCCTTTGATGCTGCTGCTGCTGCTGCTGCTGTTGCTGTTGTTGTTGTTGCTGTTGTTGCTGCAATAAAGCTATCATGTTTTGCATTGAAGCTGGATCCATACCTTGTAATGTTTGGATAAGGTTAGCCTGACTATTTGGATCAGCTTGAGCTGCAGGTGGTTGGTTATAAGCAGGTTGTGGAGATCCGTAATTTGGAGCTGGAGGCTGACCATATGGAACATTTTGGCTGTACATATTATTGTTACCATGGTGACTTTCCCAATTGTTGTTATTGTTGTTGTTGTTGTTGCTTCTTCCACCTTTTCCTCGCCCACGTTCATTTCGGCCAGATCTTCCACGATTGTCGTGCTGGTCATTTCTTCCACCACTTCTACGGTTACCACCATATCCAGTATCGTAAAAATCATTATTCATTGCAGCAACATAACTCTTGTTTTGGTTCTGGTTCTGGTTCTGGTTTTGGTTTCCATACACGTAAGGCTGTGGGCTTGCAGTATTACCGTATTTTTTGAACTTTGCTTTACTTAAAATGTCAGCTGCTATTTCAGGATCGATATCAGCATATTCGTCAAACTTAATTCCACCGTCGCTAGTATTTTCAAAAGTCTGAACGTCAACTTTTGCTTCTTTAATAACACAAGTGCCTAAAACGCCTGAATATGCAGCCTCACTGATAACATCATTTATATCTCTATGGGTGATATCTTCCACTTCAATTGAGACTTGACTACTTGAAAATGCCTTTTTGACTTTTCTAATAAAGAAAACTGAAGATTTACCTGTTATATAGACTTGACAATCAGGAACAACACTTTTTTGCTTCTTGTTCTCTCCATAACCATAACGATTACCGGGGGCCTGTTCATCTCTACCTCTTTTACCACTCGATTCATCAGGAGATCTATCTCTTCCTCTTGAAGCTAAGTTAGGGTTATTAATTTCTGGCTTTCCTGGACGTCTAGATTTTTGCGGCCTAGAAGCATCTAATCTCATGATCTTGTTGTGTAAAGGAACGTTGGACTCTCCTTTGATACATTCTAAACATGCTTCTGCTGTCCTGAATTGAGTAAAACCATAGCCTGCCTTTATAGCAATCTGAATGACATCACCATATTGACTAAAAATTCGAAATAAATCTTGTTTTGAAATAGTGTTTGCTGGAAGGTTACCAATGAATAATCTCAGTTTATCTGGGAATTCATCCCAGTTCTGCAAATTCATATAGTATGCCTCTCTTTTAATAAAATCATCGTACGCTTTTTCTTCTTCAGGAGTCATTGGTGCTGTTATATTTGGTCTTCGACAAAATTCGTTGACCGGTACAAGAGGAATTGGGTTTTTCAAATTCTTAAACGGCTTATTGTAAGAATAAACTTGGTCATAATTAACATTGCTTGGGTTAGAGGCAATAGCAGTTCCAGACAAATTAACATTTCTCTGAGATAATTGCTCCATTATCAATTTCATTTGTTCGGTTTGAGGTAAATTTACAAAATTTGGATCTTTTACAATTTCGCTTTGCATTATCGCATCGTATGCTTCTTTCAACTGTTGTTGCGGATCCTTCTTCGCTGTTGATCTTTCCGCAGCATTTACAGGCGGTTTAGGGGGTAATCCAGCCGGAAGCTTACCTTTTATGATATTACTGGCCTTAGGTTTAGGTTCGTATCCATAGTCTTCTCTTTGGTGGGGTTCGGGATCGTTCAAAGGAACTTCTGGATCATATTCATCTTCTTCGTCAGGTTTTTCAATTAGAGGATCGTTCTGCAGCGATGGCGAGGCCCCAGTAGCTTTCGTCACTGATATCTCTTCATATGCACTTTCTGGGTCATACTCGTCGTCATCATCATCATCATCATCATCATCATTAGAGTCATTTACACCTACATTTGCGGCCTCAGGTGGTGTTTTAGAGCTATCTTGGTCTCCTTCTGGCTCATATTCATCATCGTGGTCATCGTCCTCTTTCTCCTGATTATTACTGTTTTGCTCATGAGGATCATCAGATGTATCTACCTTTTCGTGCTCACTTTCAGGATTATCTTCAGTGTGTTCGATTTCGTGTTCGATTTCGGGGTCATATTCCTCTTCCTGGTCGGTGCCCTGCTCTTGTCCTGGTTCTTCACGCTCACTTTTCTTTTCTTCATTATTGTCTTCTATTTCTTCCGCATGCACAGGCTCATTGCTGCTTTCACGCAGATTTGACCTCAATTCATGCTCATCACTCGTGTGACCTATATCTATCGGGCTGACCTCCATGGTAACTGGGTATATTTGGATTAATTAGAGAGTAATGAACAGTGTTTTCAAGTCACAAAATTTACTCAGGTAATGTTGTACCCAATGTCGTGCACAATGTCGTGCACAATGTCGCGTATAATGTCGTTTACTTTTGTCGGATTAAATGTCGGATTAAATGTCGTGTCATGCCGTGTCATGCCGTGTAGCATGCCGGCCGGGATAACTCTTACGGCGGAATAATGCATCCACATCCCCCCACACTCGTTGACCCCCCCACGAATATTATACCAATCAGTAATAACCCTTCTAACAAAGGTAGCTTAGTAATTTAAACGGAGAATTCCAAGGAAAAACCCCGAACCCAATACTACATAAACGAAAGTGATTGTCGGATTATTATTTGAACTGAAAAATTGTAGTATTACGAATTAAAACTAAATAAATTGAATAATTATGTCCGGTGAAAATAAAAATTTGAAGCTTGCTATCGTTGGTACAGGTATTTTTGCCACAGACAAGCACTTGCCAACTCTTGACAAACTTCCTAACTTAACACCAGCCGCGTGTTACAACAGAACTAAGGCAAAGGCCGAAACATTCGCTAGTAAGGCCAAAATTGACCCATCTCAAATCTATGAATCTTTAGAAGATATCATCAAGACTGATAGCGTTGATTTTGTGGATGCTTTGTTACCAGTTCAATTCAACTTAGATGCTGTGAAGTTGGCTATTAAATACAACAAACCTATTTGTCTCGAAAAACCAATTGCTGCTAACTTGGATCAAGCTAAGGAAATAGTACATTTGGCCAACGGTTCCGATGTCCCAATAAGTATTTTGGAAAACTGGTCGTACTTGAAAGCCATTGAGATTTTAAAGAAGGACGTACTCCCAAAGATTGGTGAAGTCGTGTCATTTACTTACAAATCCACTGGTGCATGGAACGATAACAACAAATACTTGGCTACTTCGTGGAGACAAAACCCTGAACACATTGGTGGTTTCTTGAGTGACGGTGGTGTTCATCAATTGGCTTTATTGACTGACGTGTTAGGTGAAGTTGAAAGTATTTCAGGTTTGACTAAGCAAATCAGAGAAGAAAGTGGTACTGACGATATCTTATTTTCCACTTTGAAAATGAAGACCGGTACCATCGGTACTTTCACTTACGGGTCTTCTTTTGGTGCCACTGATAAGTCCACTAGTTTCATCATTTATGGTACTAATGGTTCTGTTGTCTACGACTTTTCTCCAGACTTGCCTAAGCCAACCATCACATACCAAACTGGTGCTTCTTCTCAACAAGCCTCTAAGAAGACTGTCATTGAAGTTGACGAAAATGATACTTTTGTTGAAGAATTCAAGAATTTTGCTGAAGCAGTTACTAAGAACGATAAATCCATTGTCCATGTCACTGCTGCAAAGGCTTATCACCACTTGGCTATTGTTGGTGCTGCCTTAGAGAGTTCCGCTAAGAATGGGGATTCTGTCAAGGTTGAACAACCATAGGCCTAAAAACTAAATATGATTTTCTAATATATATCTATATATATATATGCATGCTCATAGTTCATCAACAATTCTACTAGTAGCTGTGCTAACTATATCTTCCCAGGTTTTATGTTCCCCATTGGGCTCAATATTCATCGTGAACTCTTCATCTAAATTTAGAGTGCTAGTAGCAGATGATAGTATGCTACTTGCAATCAATGAGCTACTGACGACAGCCCCCACTGTTGCATATAAGTCAAGATCGTCTTTGGTTCCTGAGGTAACGAATATTCTATTGAACATTCTAAATATCTTGAAAAATGACCATAAGAAAAACTTAACAGGCATCTTCAATAATCTGCGCCAAATGACCCATGCACTACATAGCAAAAGAAATCCAATACTTAGGTAGATGTTATTCTTGTCCTTTCTATCTTGCTTTTCGATAAATTTGACAATATTTTTGGACTTGTTTAACAACGATTCGAAATCGGTAAACTTATCATTCAAATTAGATAAATCCTTCGTTTGTTGTTCAACCGAGTCAATATTCAATTCAGTTTGTACGATAGAGGTCGACATTAACTGCCTCGTAGATTGTAATGACGATGTAATCGATTTATTATGTGTCAATATTTGATCCCGTATGGACTGACTCTTGATTTTAGAATCATCTTTCGTGCTACGACCCGAAAACAAGTCTTTCCTTAAATCAGCCTCATTAACATTATCCTTTATTATAGGCGAGTATTTAGCAATCCTTTGTTTATGAATCAACTCATTTTCTAAGTTGTATGATTGTAATTGACATTCCCTCAATTTTAGTTTTAGATTTGTTAACTTTTCTTTGTACATTTGATATCTAATAGATAATTGATCATCCCCATCTGCAGATAAGTTAATTTCTATAACCTTTAACATATCACGAAATTTGAATATTAATCCATTGGCCTCTTTTGTAGACTTGATTCGTTTTAATTCAATTGAATCTTCACCTTGGTTTGCTGTTGGGTCACTATCATCGATTATTTCATTTATCTTTGCAAATACAGCAAACTGTAACTCATCCAATCGCTTAAAGTAATTATTAAGGTCACTTAAAATAGCCATGATTATTATCTTAGTTAATATATATGCAACTAGAATTGGCTGATCAAAGTGATGATAATATGTTTTTGTAGATTTAGCGCACTGAAAATAAAACTCTTGCAAAAAAAGTCTTGATTGTAGACTCGCCAAACTCTTCACACTATCAAGATGGGCCTCACTATGTCTAATGTACCAAATGAGCTTCCTAATGAGGAAAAAAGTACTACTACTGAGCAGAAAGAGCCAATAACGGATTCAAACTCGACTCAAAGAGGTAAAAAGAAGAAATCTAGTAAGAAATCAAGAGATCCTGCTACACTTACACCTGAGTACATAGAAGAACAGAGAAGACAAAGGAACTTAAAAAAAGAGAAGAAAAAACAAGAGCTCCTTGCTCAAGGAATCGACCCTAATACGGTGAATACTCCGGTTGAATTAAGATTTAGAACAAGAGAATTGCTTGAGCTTCCAAATAATGTAACTGATGATGATTCATTTAAGATAAAAATCATGTCCTATAATATATTAGCGCAAGCATTGATTAGAAGGAAGCTATTTCCAACAAGTGGAAATGCATTAAAGTGGTCTACAAGATCACAAGTTTTGTTGTCTGAATTCAAGCACTATGACGCAGACATTTTATGTTTACAAGAATTAGATTTTATCCAATATAACTCATACTGGCGCAAAGAATTAGGGAAATTAGGGTACGAAATGAAGTATTATAGAGCAGATACTAAAAATCATGGGTTGGCTATTGCATTCAAGACAGATAAGTTTATTTGCAAGCATCAAAGTTTTATTTACTATGATAAAGAAACTTCAGGGGAGTTGAGACCAAGGACAGCTACTCAGAATATTGGGCTTTTGGCTTGTTTAGATTTCACGCCTCAAATATTATCGAAGTATTCTAATATTTCAAGAAATGGAATAATCATTGGAACCACACATTTGTTTTGGCACCCATTTGGCACGTTTGAAAGAACAAGACAAACATATTTAATTTTAAAGAAATTCAAAGAATTTGCTTCGACGATGAATACTCTTAAGGGTAATGATAAAGATTGGTACAGCTTCTTCG
Organism: Debaryomyces fabryi; assembly: GCF_001447935.2. Taxonomy (NCBI): domain Eukaryota; kingdom Fungi; phylum Ascomycota; class Pichiomycetes; order Serinales; family Debaryomycetaceae; genus Debaryomyces; species Debaryomyces fabryi. The sequence goes on from NW_015385492.1 coordinate 8,636, forward strand.
CTGGAGACTTTAATTCCCAACCTTTTGATGCGCCATACTTATCTATATCTGCTAAGCCAGCGAAATATGCTGACAGAGCTCGTACAGTTTTAGGATGTTCATTATCGTATCAGTATTCAAAGAATCGAGGCGTAATAGATAATGACAATAGCAATGAAGATGAAGAAGACGAACAGGAAGAAGAAGAAGAAGGTGGTAATATTGAAAAGTTTGGAACTAATCAACCAAAAGATCCAGTTCCTGAGTCTTTTGAACCTACTCCGGAACAGTTAAAATTAGTCAATTCAATGCAAGATCTACACAATTCATTAGATATGAGAGCTATTTCTTTATATTCCGTTGGCTACAAATTGGTCGATCCAGACAACTCAGGTCTTGATAATGATAGAGACGAGCCAATTTTCTCCAATTGGGCACATGCATGGAGAGGCTTGCTAGACTATATATTCGTAATAAGTTCATGGGATGATAAAAATGAATCATTTGCTGACAAGATAGATACAGTTAAGGATGTAGAACAAAATAATGGGGTTCGGATTACTAGATTATTGAAGCTACCATTACCAAAGGATATGGGACCGGAGCCTTCAGGGCAACCAAGACTTGGTCAATATCCATCAGATCATCTTTGTTTGATGGCTGAAGTTGCATTATGTTAATTATATGAATTCATGATGTATATATAAGGACTTACAAAATAAATATTACCCTTATATAATTTATTTCTTTAGCATAGTGTCAACCAAATCTTCTAAAGGCCCATAATCTTTACGAGTTATTAAATTAAACTCATTACTAAATAAAACGTAGTGCTTTAAACTGGTATTGAGATGACTTTGTAACCCTAACTCGGAGATTTCATGAAAATGATGACAATAGATATGGGCATAGATTCTGAATAATCTTTTGAAGATTGTTTTTACCAAGCTTGGAAATTGTTGTGGAAAAGGCGCTCCAATCTTAGAAGGAAATATATTATCATTGTCAAAAAAGTTTTGAATCCAATTCATCAAGTTCTCTGTATATTCGCAAGCAGGTAATGATACTGGCTTCTTAGGCAGAGCCATTCCATTAGAGTTAGCGTTTGTCTCTTGCCACAAGTATTCATATTCGTCCGTTGCAATCATTCTAGGACACGTCTTTGGAGAACAAAATTCCGTAATTGCACCATACAACATATTTATTTGATTGTAGAAATCGACTACGTGAATGGCTAGCCACTCGTTGATGTCTTCGTCCTGTGGTAATTTGACTGCTTGGATCAATGCATTATCGGATCCTAATGTTTGCTCAGCATAATTTCTGATATCTTTATGTGATGAAACCGATTGCCCACCATTATTTAAGTTTATTGTTTGGTATGCCTGTCCCGGCTCTTGCTGATATTGCTGATTATTCTGTGGTGGGTTTGGAAATGTTGAGTTTGAAATTGGCTGTGGACTTGATATTGGTGATGACTGTTTTAATTTAAATCCCCTAGTCGATCTTAGCGAATGTGTATTAAAGTTTTGGAAGAATGACATGGCATATATAGATGTACCTCACTATGTCTAACTATATTAAACCAAGTAACTGTAGTTGGCGATTTGCTTGTGTTCGTTTGATCTATTGTGTTTTTGTTTACATTCTTACCATATAAGGCATCACGTGACAGATTCGATATCAAGATGACTTTCAATAGAGCTTAGATCAAAGAGCTCCAAGTCATAAACCATGGCTTTAATGGGGGAATTAGGAGTATAGGGGATGCCTGAACCAAGAAATCGACGTCTATACCTCTTACATGCGTCCGACTTAGTTCCAGAAGTATCACATTCTTTCATGACACTCAATGTATTGTATTCCGCTAGCGCTTTCAATTGGACATTTTTCATGGATTGTAAAAAGGCTGCACTTTTATCATGAGGTATGGAAGGGTGGTTTGGAGAAGATGGGCATAAAACTTCATCAAGGTTCTTGACAAGCCAATTATAGTTCGTTTTGAATAGCTTTCTCCCATAGAATGAGAACACAAATGGAAATTTAAACTCTAAGTTGATGATTAACGAACTGAACAGGTAGTTCAATGCTTCTACGATGTCAACAAGTCGTAGCTCTGACTGAAAAGTGTTGTAATGGAAGTCTAAATCTATCAGTTCTAGTAAATTTATGGAATTAGGAAATGCAAACTTGATATCGAGAAGATCATTAATGATTGGGGTCGATACATTACACTCAAGATCTAACAGAAATGAGGAAGTTTTGTCGTCTCTAATGAATAAGCTTGTGTTCATATCTATGTGTTTCCAATAACGACACTCGCCAAAACTATGTCCAATTGCTTCTACCAAGCATTCATAATCGGTAGTATGTAGTTGAATTCCATTTATATGTAGATTAACATTTAACTGTGTGAGTTAGTAGAGATCTTATAGATCAGCCGCTGCAGTAAACTTACACTGAATCTTTTATCAGCAATTATGAATTGATCTTCTAAATTGGAAAAATTATTCTGCAACCGGTAAGCGTATTTCAAACTGAAGTAATCCTCATCTCTCTTTAGAGTTAAAGTATCAATCGTCATATTAATTATATTGCAGCTATTGTTGTCATAATCTTTTCAACGGTTGTAAAAATTCCTCATCACGCGATTGAGACTTCAAGCCTTTAAGTCTAGTATTAAAATAGTCACTTTAAGAGTACTGTTTAAGAATGAATAAGATCAAACAGACTGCTACAGTAGGAAATGATTTAATAGTGAAGTATCAGGTCTCGTCGTTAATAAAACTTGAAGAGTTAAACAAGCTTTCCTCTAAGAAATCTAAATTCTTATCACTATACAAAAGATTCTATAGACTACGTAACATGGTTGATTCCAAGCCATACAATAAAGAAATATACCAGAAGATAATACGACGGAAATTCACCATGGAGGACTTTAATCTGAAACGAAGCATCTTATTAGATGACGTTGACATATTATCAGAAATTAGTTTGTTTGAACGTATTATAAATACATTAGCATTTGTTCACAATTCAACGGTGTATTTACCATCAGAGAGAAAGGAGAAGCCTATATTATTCTTTCAGGATTTAGAACTGCCTCAAAGAATGGAAAAACTGATAATATTGACGTTGCTAAGAATGGATCAGCAGAAACCGCATATCATTAAATATGATCGAAAGTACGAATGGGTACCTAAGATAAATAACCAATTGAACAACTTATCAAACGACCCCGATTCTAAGGAGTACAAATCTGCTTTTAAAGACGTTGATGCTAATCTTATTGGGTTTCGGGATTACGAGTTAAACTTAATGAGATTAAACGAATGTTATAGATTATGTTTATAGAGAATATATTTAATGACTTGTATTCAAACGTCTATCCTGAATTACTACCACTAAACATAAAGCTAGATATATGATTCATAGTGTATAATTTATTAAAGATGGAAGAGACTGACGTAAGAAGTGTTGAATATTTACTGCGCAATTAATAGCAATATCAAAATTGAAATTTATCTAACTTCTATTTTATCTATTCAACAACTAATACAAATATGGGTTGGTTTTCAAGAGATTCATCGAGTTCTATTCCAAATAACCAAGTAGAACAACGTTCACATCAACCGTTAGACTTATCTGGTCAACCACCGTTCAATTCAGCAACGTCTAATTCAAATGACCTTTCAACTTCATCGGATATTAATCATACCTTAGATCAATTAACAGAAAATCAAACCCCTCTTAAGTTAAAAGAATTGAAAGCAAATACTGTAAAGGCAAATAATGAATCAGTAGCTGAATTTGTTAATGCAAAACCAAAAAACCTTTTTGTCATTGATGGCGAAAAGGAAATTGAGGAGAGTATTATTTGTACCAATAATGAACAAGGAGGTAAAACATGCTTGAAATTGAAGTACAACTCAGTACAATTGTTCAAGCAAATGCAGAAATTAGAGTACTTCTGTTCGTTGCCTGACGACATAAATGCTACTTACTTCGAGTGCAGAAAAATTACATAGTTAAATATTTAATTATTCAATATAATCTTATCATTTATTAGGTACTGATTGTACTAAGAGAGAACCAGATAAGGGAGGCATATAATCTATAAGAGAGATATAAAAAAAAAGTCTAAAAGAAGTGCTTAAAGTAAGAGGTGTGATTGAGAGACTGAGAGAAGATTACTGAAAGTAAGCGAAGATATGATAAGGGATAGTAAACGGCTAAATGAGTAAACCTGTGATAACACCTAAACCAATCATTAAGCTAATACTTAAGCCAAAAGTAGAAGATCCACTTTCAGTTTCGGAGTAATACTCATTTGATGTAGCATTGGAATTGTTTCCATTGTGGAATTCAGTGCCGTTATGAGAATGGGTTGCATTATGTGAACCATTTCTTGATTTCAAATCGTTTATAAGTTTGGTCTTTGATGTATTGTCTTCTGTATTGTCATCGTCAAGATAGTCATCGTCTTTTGTATTGTCATTGGTTGGATTCGAGTCTTCGACTTCTGCGTCTTCATCTACATCTGGGTCTTCATCAAATACTTCATACTTGTCAACCTCATCCGAGTCATATGAGTATTCTTTGTAATCTTGGTTAAATTCGAGACCTGTTGCTAAGTCTTTTTGTAATTCCTGAAGGTCATAGTTGCTGTTTGAGTTATATTCATCTTGCAAGCTTTGTAACCTTATGTTTGATGCTAATTCAATATCAGCACAAGCAAACTTAGTCAAGTTGGCAAAGTGGAATGTGATTGATTTACCAACAATGTAGGAATTGGATTTCTTGTTCAATGAAAGGTATGGATCGTTGTATTTTGTTTCAAAGCATGTGGTGTCAATCCAACCATGCTTACCCGACAAGTCACCTACCTGACAGTAAGAATCATCTTTTTGATCTTCACAATCTGGAGGAGCATCATACGGATTGAAATGCAAGCCCACTAAGTCACAATTACCATCAGAAGGAACCAGGTTTTCATGGATATGATATTGGAAGGGTCCCCCTTCCTTTGGTAAACCAGTCACATCAACGTGAACGTTAACAGACTTACCTCTTTTAGCTGTGAACACAATGTTACCCTGAACGTTATTGTCAAACCCAAATGGGAAATCAGCAATGGCTACAACATTCTTTGGATTTTTTTTAATCTTGGGGGCTTTGTCTCCTAACGCCAATTGAGATACAGAAAGAAGCGATAAGATCAATGGTATGTTAATTTGCATATTTAGGCTTGAACGTAATCTTTTATTGATTGAATATAAAGAAAGAAAAGAATGGGAGAAGGAAATGAATTTAAGAAGATAGTGGGCATACTTATTGTGTTTTATAGTCAACGGTAGGACACAGATACACCTAATCCACAAATTTGCAGCTTTAAAATTGTGTTTTAGTGTCGCAAACAACGCCAAAAAAATCTCACTCAAAAAATTTAAGACGGACCTCGGGGCCGAACAATCCTTCCCCAAATACAAAGACTTTTCTACAGCATTTATTTAATAATGTAATCATAAATATTTATTAAGAAGATATGCTGACCTTCTAGTATAATATAGAAATATAATGTAGTATAATGTAGTTATGTAATATAAATTTAATGCAGAATTATATCGTGTGAACGAATATGGGCGTAAGGGTCTTCTTATATCAAGAGCTCAAATATGCATGATGAGTGTATCTATTAGACCATGAATGATTCACCACACCCACAAGTACCTTTAGAGTTTGGATTTCTAAAGATAAACCTTGATGATAATTTATCGTCCAACCAATCCATCTCAGACCCCACAATCGAAAAAAGGGCCTTTGAGTCTATGTACACCTTTACGCCATCTTGTTCTACTTTTTCATCGAATTTACCTGGCTCTGTCACGTATTCCAAGTTATATGTCAATCCTGAACAGCCTCTGTTCTGTACCCCGATTCTGATCAATTGCGGTTCAGGTTGGTCCAATAAGTCCTTCAAATGCTCCACTGCATTAGAACTCAAAGTGATCAATGCTTTTCTAGGACGCAATGTTCTCTTTTGCTTTGTTTTCTTCATTGGCTTCTCTGTTTCCGTTGTCTTTGTAGTCGTAGGCTCGACAGTTGCTGTGGATATTATATTAGGTTGTGCGGACTTCTCGGTGTCTATGTTCTTCGTTTCTTCCTTAGTGTTCTTAGTCTCTGCTACTTCAGGCTTGCTGATGTTCTTTAATGTCTTATTGGAAAATTTGGATGCCCGGGATCTCCTGGCGGGTGCTGAAGTACTTTGGTCCTTAGTAGACACATTTTCCATCGAACCCAACGAATGTCTAGACCATTTAGAGCTCAAATCACCAGAATCCCTTGATGATTCTCCAAAATTTGTCTTCATAGGATATTTCAATCCTGAATAGAAATCATTTTTGCTTGTTGTAACAGGTATAGTTTGCATGAATCTCTTACCACCTTTCTTTGCTTCATTCGAAGCATATCTTTTATATGTGTGGTTTATGTTTGTCAATATAATTCTTTTCGATATCATTTTTGACTACTTGTTTATAAAATATATTGACTATTCTATGTAAATTGTAGAAAGAAGATCTTATTGTATATGATTTATAATAAGTTTGTATGTGAAAGCTAATGACCCACAAACATTTTGGTATTCGCACACATTTTTCAATTTCGAGTAAGCAAAACTTGACTAGCTTTGATTGGCTGGAAATGCGAATAGCCTTATACCGATATTCGGCTACGGTCTTGTCTTGCTGGTACATAGTGTTGCTTACAATTTTGCAATCGTTTCAATTGTGGATTATACATTAACATATATTAGCGATCGGGGAGAGGCATTGGTATCTCTGTAACTATAAAGGGACGGTCTCCTTCTTTAACCAATTGTATTCAAGAGAGTTCTTGCTAAACGAAGGCGACAATTCTTGCCACACAGTATGGTGATAATTATTTATCCAGGATTTTTCTTCAGTAGTCAACAAGGAAACGTCGATAAGCTTTCTGCACAAGGGGACCCTGGTGAGGGTATCGAACTCTAAGAATTCTCTCTCGTTGTAGGAACGGCCAGATTGCTTGACGTACATGACATTTTCGATTCTGATACCGTACTCGCCGTCCTCGTAGTACCCAGGCTCATTAGAAATCAAATGTCCTGGTTTCAAAGACGAAGATGCGGCATTTGGTCTTGGGCCGATTCCAATTGGTCCTTCGTGGACGTTAAGATATGCTCCGATACCGTGGGAGGTGCCGTGGCCGTAGTCTAAACCAGCAGCCCACAAATGCTGTCTTGCAATCGAGTCGATCAAAGCTCCCGTGGTGTCTTCGGGGAACTTCAAGTTGCCTAAAGAAATGTTGCCCTTCAAGACCAAAGTATAATGCTTGATTTCTTCTGGCTTAGGTTCTGTAAAGTGTATAGTTCTGGTGACGTCGGTGGTTCCTTCTAAGAATTGAGAACCCGAATCGTTTAAATATATCTTGTGGGGGTTAATCACAGCACATTCACCTTTAACGGGTTTGTAATGGATAACGGCTGCATTGGCCCCGGTAGCACTGATAGTGGCAAAGGACAAGCCTACAAAGTTTTCTTCTTGCATTCTGAATTCGGTTAATTTGTCGTCTGCTTGGAGCTCGTCAATCAATTCGCCTTTATATATCAATTCATTTTCAAGCCAAGCAAAAAACTTACAGAGGGCACGGCCGTCCTTCAAGTGGGCGGAACGAGCCCCTTTAAGTTCAACATCATTCTTAATACCCTTTAAGTCTTCTATAGGCGATCTTAAAGGTTGCTCAAACGAACACTTTAAGTTACGGATGATTTCCCACGATGAGGTTTTAGGGACCAAAAGTTTCTTATTGGCCATATTGAAATCCTTTGACAATGAGTTTAACTTGTTCCAAAAGTTTTCGTACGGCTCCACATTTACTTTGTCTGTCTGTAATGCTGCCTGGACTTTTGTATCAAATCTATAATTATTGGCAAATAATGTCACTTGCTGATTAGTTATGATCAAGTAACCGTAAAAGACGGGGTTATACTCGATATCACTTCCTCTCAAATTAAGCAACCATGCAATTTCGTCCAATGCTGAAACAACCAATCCAGCACAGTTGTGCTTATTCATGGCCTCAGTAACGTCTTTAATTTTGTCAGTATACTTCTTTCCAGTATACTTTTCGTCCAATACTTTGATAATACTAGCAGGAGAGCTAGGCAAGTCTTCGAAGTCAATCCACATCTTTTCGATTAGATTATCCTTGATCGCCACAAGCTCTACCTCTGCATTTGAGTTCTTCGGCAATGAAAGTTTATCTCTAACCACCTTATCGAACTTCTCGTACACCTGGTATGTGATCAATTTTGGGTCCACTCCGATGTTTATCTTGCTTCCCGAATCTAACGATAACTGAATTGCTTGGTCCACACTCCACTCTTGCCACGTAGGCTCGTTCTTGACTCCTTGCTTCAATAAGACCCAATTAAAATCCAATTCATTCGTCGCCTGATTGAAGTATCTACCATCGGTCGACAAAGCTGCAGCCCCTTCAGGAGTCTCATTCATACACATCACATCTCTAGTAACGACCGCCACCCCTGCGCTACCTTGGAACCCAGAAATGAAACTTCTCTTCTGATCAAACGCAGAAACGTACTCCGACTGGTGCTGGTCCTCCGATGGTACAACATACACCCCCAAATCGTATTCTGCCATCAACAACCGCAATTTTTCTAACCGCTTCGATGTATTGACTTCTTTAGCATCAGGGGCACACAAGCTGGCCGCATCTATCGTGAAAACCGAACCCTTTCTCGAGCCTCCTCTAGGTGATCCTGACCCACTCTTTCTCATGCTAACTCGTTTAGCAAGACTTAATGAACTCTTGTGAGTACGTGATAATAATCCTGGTGAACAGGTACAATTAGCACATTGTGCTCTACTCACTTTCTTCATACTTTGATACTTATTGTACTTAAAAACCCTTTCTTTCTCTTGTCCAATAACTATTTTGCAAAGATAATCATATCATCAAAGGCCGGTAAAGACACGGCTCTACGTCAAAAAAAGTGCCTTGTTTGTGTTACTTTAGCTCTAATCTTCGTACATTTACTATTATTAGCTATAACTACTGCTTTGTCAAAGATACGGAAAAACATCTCATATAAAATGTATTCGTATCTTAAGCTTTATGATGATTGACTATATAATTATTATAGATTCCGCAAGTATATAATTACACCAAAGAGATTACCATTTTTGTTAGAAATCTGGACTTAATGTCGCTTATACTAGAAGAAAGTGACACAAAAGTGTTAGAATGTGAGCAGCCAGTCCCATAATAGGCAAGCTGACCAAATATATTGATGATTAGGGTGTTTTTTTGCAAGAAAGAACGGGTTATTGGCGACTTGAGAATGACGGTGAACCTTAGCTTTGATCAGGTGGTTCAGGTATGTATGAATGGATGGTTTGGGCCAATTGGGCCATTTTGAGAAGAGATCTGTAAACGGGTACTAACCTAAATTTTTCAGCACATTGAGAAATTGTATTCTACTAGAGACCCAGAAGAGGTGAATCGGATCCAGAATGAGTTGCAGGAATTACAAAGATCGGGAGACGGATACCAGCTTGCTGGAATGCTCATGAAACAACCGTCTAGGAATTGCCAGTTTTTTGGAGCGTTGACATATGCGGTGGTGATCAACAGGATGGGACCTAAATTGGATTTTGATAAACTAGAGATTTTGGTGCGTGAGATGGAAGGTCATATATATGACACGATTAGAAATGGTGCATTGGAAACAAGCATGTTTATTATAAGGAAGTTATTGTCGAATTTGTCGTTAGTATTTATCAGTAATCACCAGATGTATTCGAACCCGGTGGAATCGTTACTTCGGTCGATTTGTGGTAACGCAGATATCTCCACAGCGATCGGAGGTTTATCAGATGTGCATTTAATGGTGTTATTGATATTCTCATCGGTTATCGTAGAGGATATTGCGAAGCAGGAGAGAACGGCAGAGATTCATACGGTGGTGGAAAGAGAGCTATACAAGGATCTTGTTATAATGTACAATTTTTTGAATAGCAATTCGAGAAGTGTAGCCATTGATTCGTTGGCCTTAGACTGTTTGAATTCGTGGGTGACTTACATTTCAGTAGCAGAAAGCAACTCACAAGTGCGATACACGTCGGTGGAAGCATTGATTACGTTTCTTTTCAACCATTTCCTGATTCAACAAGACCCAGAGGAAGGAGAAGCTCTCAAGCTAATAAATAAAGCAGTGGGTGTGTTGACAGAAATTCTTGAGATCAATCCTCGCATGCTAACACCAGAAATGAAATCATACTTGGACGACTTATTATTTCAGCCGCAGAATTGGGGAGCATATTACATCGACAAAATAATATTGGGTGAATCCAAAGACATGTACCAGGAAGAGATAGAGTCTTTTGTTAACTTGTTAATAACATTTTTGCAGAATGATATTTTGAAACTATCTAAATCAATAATGCAAGAAAGTACGCAATATAAAATCAAAGCCTTGGTTACTTTGACAAATTTTCCTGGAATTCCTATTGAGGATGAATCTGTTAGTGACCAATTTCTCACATTCTGGGAGGAATTCATTAATATTTATGTTGATGACACTGATACATTTGACGCGATGTTTTCGGATGCTCCGAATGACAAGCTTAATTTTTTGGCTAAGAGAAATGAAATTATTAATGACATATGTTCAATTTATTGGAATAAAATACACCTACCTGAATTAAACATCTTGGAAGCAAATAAACTGGAATTTCTACACTACAGAAGTGGGGTGTCGGATTTATTTATTGCTGGATATTCGTTATTGAGCGTTCCATTTTACGAAAAGTTAACTAAAAGTATCAGCGCTAATATCTTAGAGATTGATGGAAATCCTGAGAAGATTATTGACATTGAAAGTACATTATATTTATTATTCAAAATCACTGAAGATTGCACATTTTATGAGTCTCAAAGCTCTGTACTAATACGGCATGTCGATTTGCTCTTTGAATCCAGGTTGCTTGATGTCATGAAACTATACCCAGCAGAGGAAGGAATTTATAGATATGTCTATTCAACATTTGTCAACTTTCTATCAAGTATCCAGTTTTATCTTAAGGGAGATCGTGGTTCACCTTACCTAGGCACCATTTTTAATTTGCTATTTTCTATCATATTGAATGGACCTCAATCTCTATCACTTAATACATCTAGGACTGTATTAAAAATATGTCAAGAATGCAGAGAAAATTTGACGTCATTCTTGCCAACTTTGGAACTATTGTTGGTTGAGATGTTAAAGAATCCGTTGATAGATGGCTTAATCAGGCAAAGGATGTTCAATGCCTATACATCTATCGCCCAGTGCTTGAAAGAACCTTCAAAATTTAGTGATATATTGAACAGAATGCTTAGAGCTATTCACGAAAGGGCTATTGACGTCATGAAGAGTCATCCGCAGCTAAATGAGAATGAAGAAGACTATCTTCTTTCCTTATTATCATGCATATGCGAGGTTGGTAAAGCTTGTGAAATACCCGAGGAAGTGGATGACTTCTATAGCGAAGAAGAAAAGTTTCTTGTTAATCAATATTGGATCGAAGATCCTTTACTAGTAAAAGATTTGATTTTGAATATCGTGAAAGAATTTTTTTTGAATTACACTCCACTTATTAACAATACTACGTGTGCGGAAAAGTGCTGCCTTATATTAAAAGCAGGAATTAGAGAGCCTATAGAAGGTCCATTCAAGTTTTCAATGAATACTATCTTCAACTTTATTCTGGCAAAAATCGGCAACTGCAATATCGATTCTGTTCCATATTTATATGGGCTTATAGAAACCGTTGTTATTGTAAACCATAAGGTATTGAATCAAGATATTGTAGGCCAATTGGTGAAGAGAGTATTCACCGATCACATTGATTTCCTCAAATCAGATCCATATACAATCAATTCTGCAATTGAATTATTTGCTACAATATTAGAGAGAAACCCTTCTCTAATTATTGGTTTACCTGTGTTTGAAAATGCTATTGTCGGTTTTGCAATAGATGGATTAAAGGCTCATGAGACATTTATCATTAAATCAATTCTGAAATTCTGGGTCGCATTAGTTGCATTAAAAAAAGGGTCAAAAGAGAATCAAGATTTTATCAGGAATATGATGGTGAATACAGACTTGGGCACACTCTTTGTGTTTGACTTAGTCAAGGCGTTTCTAGGAACACCTAGATCGAATCTAGATCACTATTATCCTATATTTAGAAATCTCATTACCAAATACCCAATCGAACTAAAGAAATGGTTACAGGTAGCCTTTAAAGAAATAAAAAATGAGAAATTGGATGAAAAAAGCATAGATCTTTTAATTAATAAGATAATGACAACAAGAGGTCAACGATCAGCAAATGATATATTGAAACAAATTTGGTTGCAATTTAATGGATTAATCGAATTTAATAGTCGAAGTTTTTAAATTATTTATATTTAATCGTAACTAATAAAACATATACATAGGAATATTAAAAACAAATTTTGGTAGAGTACTGACTAATGCAACATTGAATCTAATTCTGAACATAAATGTTCACACTCTACATTAAAGTCGACATCATTAATAGTCATAACTTGGTATCTTACTCTTACAACACCATTGTAAGAGTCCTGTCTAGCTTTTAATCTGAAGTTGAATTCTTTCATCGTAATTTCGTTGATCAAATCTTGAAATTCATTACTTTCATTATTATTTTGTTTCTCTTTCATAGCTAACAACTCACCAGCAGTTTTACCAAAGAGCTTAATAGCCTCTTGGTCAAATAAAGTCATCCATAATTGACCGGAAGCGTCCATAACGGAACAGTTCAATATGTATCTATAATGGGGCTCGTTGAAATTGATGTCACACTTTTCACATCTCCAAGTACCGTCAGGTTGTTCAACGACTTTCCTATTACATGTTGAAGATGGTTGCTGTGAACTAGATTGTAATGAATTATTACAAGCTGGGTAGCAAAAGTTTTCTGTTTTAAAGAAATTGACAGTTGCCTTAATGTTGAAGAAATCTGGTTTTTCACTCATACCTAAGTTTTCTTCTTGAGCTTGTAATATAGATTTCCTATTATTAATTAAATTTTGGTTAGAGCTACTCTCATTCTTTAGGGTTTTAAAATTTTCATTGACACCTTGATTATCAAACCATCCTTTCAATTGATATGCCTCAGTGGTGTCGGGGTTTGCCATCATAGAACCAGCATGTGTTAATGTCAATGATCTTCCAGCAAAATCTTGAATTTTGCAACCCTTAAAGGCAATGACTGAACCTTCGCCAGTATTGAAATCAACGGCTGTATTATTCCATAATCCAACAGTGATTGCAAAATTGGAATCATCTACAATGGTGATGTTTCTTCTATCGAATGGTTTTCCTGTTGACTTTGCAGTGATTTGGAAAACTGGATTTACTTCTTTTAAAACACCTATCACATCAATGATTGAGTTTGGTTCACAACTTTCAATTTGGTTTAATTTGGTAAAATTAAAATGAATTTTTGGAACATCAGTTGTATCAAAACATTCTTCTACATTTGTATCTCTATCCAATGCCAATTCATAAGGATGGCTTAAGTGTGAAAATTGGGGTTTGGCTTGTTGAATTCTGGCTTTACTGATATAGTAAACCTTTCCTTCCTCCAATTCATTGTAAAACTTTTCAGCTAAATCGTTAAAAGCAGTGGCTCTGATTTCATCAGATTCGTCTAAGAAATTGACATTGAATAATTTACCTTCACCACGCGCGTTAGACCACTTTCTAATATCACCTTTGTAAGAAACTCTGGCCTTAATGACCCATTGGTTTTGATATGGCGATAATTGTTCAATAGCATTGACGTGTCTTTGTTGAAACGTGCTTGTCTTCTGAGGTTGCTGAGGTTGTTGCTGTTGTTGAGGTGGTTTGGCTTGGTTTGATTCTCCAGATTCTTGTTTTTGGCTCTTATTAGCTAATTCTAAATAATCATCATCTGGGTGCTCAGCATAATAAGAATCACATGAAATCAAAGTATTCGTAGCTTTATTACTGGTTTGAAACTTCACTTCTAAGTCATTAATGATCATAATATGCTTCTGAGTGGTGACCAAGCTATAGTCTTTGATAATTATGACCGACGTTTTTTTGAACCCGTTAGCTTCACAGTAAGGGATGCACTCACTAGTGATTAATCCATGTAACGAGTAGGCTCCGTCATTAAGTAAAACTCGGTATTTGACTGCTGAATCGCCGTTACCACTCTCAAGAGATTGATCAATTATTTTAATATTAGTAACTTGTACTGTAATTGGTTTACCTTCGAATAAATGTCTTTCGGTCTTTGAAAGAATTCCTTTCAAAGCTCCTGATGAGAGTCCGTATGCTTCGGCCATGATCGATTGTTTATTCTCTATTATAAAGGTTAAAAAGAAAGAAAGAAGAGTATATATGTTTTGTAACGCGCCACCCAAAATGTATGTATAGACGCGACCGAAAACATCTGCCAATAACTATTGAATGAAAGTAAGTTTTAATAAATTTGAAATGTATGTAAATGTATGTAAACGTATATGACAAGTCCATATTGTAAGGTTCTCTTATCTATATGTAGAAAAATTCGGGAATATTTAGAAAAGATAGCATTCAAAAGACAAATGCTACATATGAACTGAAATTTAACCAGTAAAGAACTCATGAAATAACCCACTTATAACTTTGGTTGAACTGATACAGCATTGAATAATTCATCCTTGGAGTTAATCTTGACGGCACCGCTCTTTAATAAAGCCTTTGTCAAGTCATTAATTAAGTCGTCGGAGTTCTCAATACCAATGCACAATCTGATTAAGTCTTCAGGGAAATCTCTTTCTTCTCTGGTTTTAGCATCGATAGAAGCGTGTGACATCTTACATGGCATGGAGATCAACGAGTTTACGCACCCGAACGAAACAGCAATACCAAAAATATCTGTGTTTTCGACAATTTTTTCCGATGTCTTGATGCTGCCGGTTTCAAAACTTATAACGGCACCGGCCCCCCTACACATAGACGCATGTAATTCATATTGAGGGTGGCTTTTCAATCCCGGGTATCTGACTCTGAATCCTATACTGGACAAGAACTCGGCGATCTTTTGGCAGTTTTGTTGCTGTCTCTCGACTCTTACAGCAAGAGTTCTCAAACCTCTGCTCAATAACCATGAGTCAAATGGCGATAATCCGCAACCGGTGGAGTTGATAACAAAGTACAATTTTTCGGCCAATTTCGCATCACGGGTAGCAATGACCCCTGCCATAATATCGTGGTGACCGTTAAGGTACTTGGTAGCAGATTCGTACTGAATGTCAACTCCTAAGTCAAGAGGAGTCATCAATATTGGCGACATCATTGTGTTGTCGAATACGACGACCACATCTGGGTTTTTTCTATGCGCATAATCAGTAATAGCCTTGACATCGCAGACCTTTATTAACGGATTGGTAGGTGATTCAAGAAAAATCATCTTGGTGTTTTCAGTTATCTTTGAAGTAAATAATTCGGTGTTTGTAGTGTCCCAATGTTGCACTTTTAAGTCTCCCTTCTTATTCAAATATGTCAATAATCTGTTAGTTCCCCCATATAAATCATCTCCGGCCATTACTTCATCGCCCGGCTTTAAAATTCTGGTTATAACATCAAGACATCCCATACCACTTGTAACTGCGAATGCATGGTCAGCTTTCATGATCTTAGCAATATGATTTTGCAAATATGTTCTTGTTGGATTTCCAGACCTAGTATAATCGTATTCGCCCATATCCGATAACGAATTTTGCTTGAACGTCGCGGACTGATATAACGGTGGGACCGAAGCATTATGCTGGTCCGTTGACTTCGAAAAGACTAATTCTGTCTCTATGTTATACGATTTGGGTGGTGCCATCTCTGTATATGTAATAAAATGAAAAATTTATTAAAATTACCCTCTAAGACTCATACTTTTATCAACTTTCTCGATTAGCGGTTCACCGGGAATGATGCAATCAGCGTGTAAATACCAAATTTCTATCAAGTATAGTGAAGAGGAAGAAGAGCTCTATGTGGTGATTAGGCTTGGATCAGGAGCTTGGGGAGATGTAATAGGTGGGAGTATTAACCACATACGACTCAGGTACATATTCTGATCAGTATACGAACACTTTTCAACTCAAAAATATGTATATGTTATTACTATATAAGTACTAAATAGTCATCTAGTTAACTATCTAACTGAATGCATTATCATCAACGATGAACAAAACTGAGCAAACAACGACTCTATAAGTCGGATCTGGTTACTGTTCTGATGTCGAATGGCTTTTCGCCCAACAAGACCTTTGCGCCCGAGAATGGCTCACAAGTGTCTCTACCAGAGACAGGACCAGCCTTTGGTTCCTTACCTGCTTGAATTGTCTTCAAAAGTTCCACAGTCTTTTCTGCTGTCAAGTCTTCGTGGTAGTCGTCGTTAAGAGCCAACATTGGTGCGTTGACACACGCACCCAAACATTCAACTTCTTGGAAGGTAAATAACTTATCTGGAGTGGTTTGGCCTGGCTTAATCTTCAAGTGCGACGTGATGGCATCCATGATTTCGTCGGAACCACATAATTGACATGGGGTGGTGGTACACACTTGGATGTTGTATTTACCCATTGGTTTTCTGTTGTACATGGTGTAGAAGGTTGCAACTTCGTACACTCTCATTGGTGGCATGTCCAAGTACTTGGCGACGTAGTTCATCACCGCAATCGATGTGAAACCAACTTGACGTTGACCCAAGTCCAATAATGGCATAACGGCACCCTTTTTATATTGAGGTGGGTATTTGGCAATAATTTCATCTGCTCTTTTGATGTTTTCGGAGTTGAACTCGAAACTCATATTTTTATTGTCTTCCTTGGAATCTCTGTGAACAGAAATGATCGAAGAGAACCTCTTATTGACCACAGATCTGTATGTGTTGTTTTGGACACTTCTTGGAAT
Source organism: Debaryomyces fabryi (assembly GCF_001447935.2). Lineage (NCBI taxonomy): Eukaryota > Fungi > Ascomycota > Pichiomycetes > Serinales > Debaryomycetaceae > Debaryomyces > Debaryomyces fabryi. Next base: position 25,671 of record NW_015385492.1, read on the forward strand.
AAAACGGAACATTATGCAATTATTATTAATATTTCTGTACAACTGTTTCCTGAATTGAAAAATATAGGTTTATGAAGGACAATTAGCTATGGATATCTACTTTTCAAGGTGAAATATGTACAAATATCTTAAATATATTATTTTTAGTCCACTATTATTATCCTAAGACAGTTACTAGCCAAGTATTTTCAAACTGTTTATGAAGTTTTATAAACTAATGAGCTCTATTGTACTTTTTCACAGAGCGTAAACCTGATTTAAACGACAATGATTGGCTTAATGAGACCCACTCGATTTTTCGTGGTTTTCGCACGTCGTACTAAAAAAGTTGTTCGCAGTGAGGACCTAAATGGATGCAAAATACCGACTAGTGGGGGTAAGAGAATGGCTATACAAACGTATAGAAAGTTCATCTTCGACAAATTTTGGTAGAGGAGGACCTTTGAATGGTTGTTTCGTCAGAAGTTTGATACATGGTTCTGTAGATGTCATCATAATTAGGTGCGGTAGTAGTTTCGACGGGAAAATGGGTGTTGGAAACTTGTTTGATGGATTTGGAGGCTGCTGGTCCGTAAGGGGCCATGAATACTTGATTGGCTTGTAGATCAAACACAGTGTATATGTACTTGAAAATACTATTGGGGAGGGTTGCAACATAGGAGTCTGTGCCGATATTAATAATACCGATTCTGAGCGAGCAGTATTGAGACCCACGCATAGCAGTACATTCGTCGATCAAGTCGGTGAGGGGGATGGAGACTAGGAATCCGGTGATGTCGAAGGTGAGAAATTCGGCGGCAAGGGCATCTTTTTGAAAGAACGGGGTATCATCTTGCCATTGCTTTTTGGCGTGAATTGCAGTGAGTAAATTAGTGTAGACTGGTTCGGGGATCATGAGGCCGTTGGAGCCTGTATCTAGGGTATATATGAGTTTTTGGGTTGAAATTGACGTTCTGGTGTTGTGGGTTGCGATTTTGATAGCTGAGACGGTCACAGCAGTGACAGTGTGGTATTGTCGAGTCGACAGGGGACCTACCTCAAACCCAATCTGCGTTTTGACTAACGGACCTTTATAGGCACCGGTATCAATGCCACCAAATACGATATTACTGTCACCAGATCTTCCTGAAACACTGTATATTTGATAGTCGATAAGTCCTTGCGACTCGAGCTTCATTGGAAAATTCTCGTACGGATCCATGGCCTCAATCGAAGGGTAGCCGACCCCAAACACCCCATAGAACGAATCGATGTTTGTTACATTTGTCACTCCAAACGTGAATCCCTGTAATATCCAGTCATTGCCCGAAATAGTACCATTTTGCTGGAACATATGAAATGGGTCTGATGACCCGTACTGTGCGACATATTCGGGGTAAAAGAGCGACTTCTCATATTTATACGTTGATCCAGTTAGCACCACATCCGCCGAGCCAGTATCTAATATCACCTTCTTCAATTGCTGTTTACTTTTCCCAATCATGAGTGACTCAATGTAGTACATGGAGTCCGATGATCTCTCTAAAGGCACAGCGATGTATCCTCGAGAGGCTGCGAAAACCTGGCCATAAATGCCTATGGCTACCAATAAATACACTAATTGCATATCGTGTACATTAGTTGATGAATCCAAGACTTAAGTCACCAGTCGATCTCTTTTATACAACTACACCTAGCTTTGTCGTTGAATCAGGTTTCATTGGTATTACCAGATCAGTCCATGGCAATAAATTCCCACTCTTGACTATATACAGGGTGTTCCACTTTTTAAATACCCATAGTGTCATACAATACCCCATTTTATCTTCAAACATACCCGTATCAGTAGCTTATATCCTGTCATACAAGAAAGGTCCATTACGACACATGATTCCTACAGTCCACAGAAATAATTCCTTATGGTATTGCTTCCCGGGACTCATAATATCCTTTTCACATCTCATTTAAAGTCTACAATACCTAATCCCTAAATTAGATCACATTCCATAACGTCTTTCCTTTCAGAACGTTCTACTTTATCTCCCTGGACTACCTACCTAATAACATTATCTAAACACCTTTATCTTTGCTATAAACCTGTTACTACTATTTCTAATCACGTGTTTGGTCCCTTTTGCTCACCAAACCTCTTCCATAGTAAACCACCACAAATTAGTTGAAAGTGGGCTACATGATTTAATTATCGATTTAGGTAAATCAAATACAGAAAGCATTCTATCAGGTTTGGAATCACAACAGGTGTCAATAAGGATATATTTTTTTATTCATTTTCTCGAATTTCACACAGACTAATAGCCAAAAAACACCTTCTTATCAATAGAAGCGTCTTCCAACCTTTCACGATTGGATTATGAATAATAGCAGAAACAATACTGCTAGCGGTAGGAGTATTGTAAATAATGGTAATACATCGAATAGGAACAATCTAGAGACTCCGAGATCTCCATCTAGGTCTACTCGGAATTTGGAACCGCCCAAGTTAAACGATGGTGGTGCATTACCATCGTCATCTCCAAGACGAAGAAACCAAAAGTCGATATTTAGTGACAGATATATTCCCAACCGTACGGGAATAGATTTACAGGCAGCATTCAGTTTGTCAAATCAGGAAATATTGCCAGAGATCAAGAATAGACAAGATAGAATAGACAATGAGATTGAAATAAGAAAAGAAGAAGAGGCAAACCAGACATTTTCAACGATTTTAAAGGCAGAATTATTTGGTGACAATGTACCTATGGCAACAGCAAATTTGAGCAAACCAGCTAAGGTGTCGAACAGTAGGCCCAATAGCACGGGCAATTTAAACTCTACTGCGTCGTCTTCTTCGCTACATTCAATTCGATCTTCAGGCATGCCTGATAATTCCAGCACTGGTGGAGATGAGAGTACTACAGGTAATACTAGAATCACACCACCACGGTCTACCAGAAATAATGCTAGCAACAACTCCCTCGCCTCTGGCTCGGTCAATACTACAACAAACCACGATTCCAATAGCATCACCAATACCCCAAGACAAACTGCCAATTTGTTTACGTACCAATCTCCTAAAAAAAATAGGCCTGTATCTAGAGACTTACAGAATGAACTTTACTCGTTGTCTCCTGTCAGACAAGAATCGCAAAAACTTTTACTATCGCCGCAGAAGAAACCCAGAAATATTTCGAAAGTTCCCTATAGGGTGCTAGATGCACCGGAATTATCGGACGACTTTTATCTCAATCTCGTCGACTGGGGTCAACAGGACATTTTAGCCGTTGGCCTTGGTGATAGTGTGTATCTTTGGGATGGAAGCACGCAATCGGTCGACAGATTGTGCAATTTATCCAACAAAGATAAGGTTACTAGCATTAATTGGATTGGATCTGGAACACACTTAGCAGTAGGTACACTGAAGGGTTTGGTTGAGATATGGGATGCTACAAAAATAAAGTGTGTCAGAACAATGACAGGTCACAGTTTACGAGTAAGCTCGTTGGCATGGAACGAACACATTCTCTCGAGCGGTTCAAGAGACAGAACAATTCTCAATAGAGATGTCCGGATCGAAAACCATTATGTCAACAAGTTCGAAGCCCACAAACAAGAGGTGTGCGGTTTGAAGTGGAACGTCGAGGAGAACAAATTGGCCAGCGGTGGTAACGATAATAAATTATTCATCTGGGATGGGTTGAACACAAAGCCACTATACCAGTTCAATGACCACACTGCTGCCGTCAAGGCCATCTCTTGGTCTCCTCATCAAAGAGGCGTTCTCGCATCTGGCGGAGGAACTGCTGATAAAACTATCAAAACCTGGAACACCCTAACCGGCTCGTTGACAAACAATGTGAATACGGGATCACAAGTATGCAACCTAATATGGTCCAAAAATTCAAACGAATTGGTCTCCACCCATGGATTCTCCAGAAACCAAATCATTGTGTGGAAATATCCGTCCATGCAGCAAATAGCTCAATTAACCGGACATACATACAGAGTCTTGTACTTATCACTATCACCAGATGGGGAAACAATTGTAACCGGTGCTGGTGATGAAACCTTAAGGTTTTGGAATGTTTTTGATAAAAATAAGAACGATGAGCCACCCTCATCTGTCTTATTGGATGCATTTCTGCAACTCCGCTAGCCTGTATATTATCTGTATACTTAATAATGCTTAATAAACACCTAAATGGCGTAATCTCCCCATTTTACACCCTTTTTGACCTATTGTCCTACTTATGTATGATGATAGGCGTTTTTTGATAATGCCGAAGATGGCCCCAAAAACTAACCTGTAATTTTTCTCGGGTTTCATAATTTTGCAGGTTACCGTATCTATTACTCATATCTATATAAGAACGCCAATTCTACTCTTTCGTCTATTTGTAAGATACAAGAGTTTAACAGCAAAAAGAGATGTCTAAACCAGAAGCTAAAGATTTGAGCCACTTATTAAGTGAAGAAGCTAAGTCGAGAAAAAATTCTCCATTGAAAGCTGCTTTCAAGTATTACAAACAACCGGGAATGACATTCTTGGGCGGTGGATTACCATTGTCAGATTACTTTCCATTCAACAAAGTGACTGCAGATATTCCATCGGCACCATTTCCAAATGGTATTGGTGCCACAATTAGTGATGAAGATAAAAGTGTTATAGAAGTGTACAAAAAGGCCGAGATGAACAAGGCAGAAGACAAGCAGGTCGAATTATCCAGATCATTGCAATACGGACACACCGAGGGCCATACAGAGATTATTGATTTTTTAAAGGAACACACCGAGCAAATTCACAATGTTCCATATAAGGACTGGGATCTTATTGCATCTGTTGGTAACACGCAATCGTGGGATGCCACTTTGAGATCGTTTGTCACTAGAGGCGATTCGATCTTGGTTGAAGAATATTCTTTCAGTTCGGCATTGGAAACTGCGCATGCACAGGGAGTTAATACTATTCCAGTTCCAATGGATGCAAAGGGGATTCTTCCAGAATCATTAGAAAAGCAGTTAGATCAATGGGTTGGGCCAAAGCCAAAATTGTTATACACTATTTGTACCGGTCAGAATCCAACTGGATCTTGTATTTCTGCTGAAAGAAGAAAAGCCATCTACGAATTGGCTTGTAAGCATGATTTCATCATCATTGAAGACGAACCTTACTACTTCTTGCAAATGGAAGAATATACCACCGACGAAAAGAAAAGAGAAAACAACAAAGTCAATAGCCATGACGAATTCGTCAAGGCTTTAGTTCCGTCCTATATATCCCTTGATGTCGAGGGTAGAGTTATTAGATTAGATTCATTTTCTAAGGTTTTGGCACCTGGTTTAAGATTTGGTTGGATTGTCGGACAAGCCAAATTACTCGAGAGATTTGTCAGAATCCATGAAGTTTCTATCCAATGTCCATCTGGTTTTACTCAATCTCTTACTAATGCGTTGTTACAAAAGTGGGGTCACAAGGGTTACTTGGATTGGTTAATTGGCTTACGTGCTGAATATACGCACAAGAGAGACGTCGCTATTGATGCAGTTAACAAGTATTTCCCTAAAGAAGTTGTGACATTTGTCCCACCAGTGGCCGGTATGTTCTTCACTACTACTATCGATGCTTCCAAGCACCCTAAGTTCAAAACCGAGTTTAACGAAGACCCACTTCAAGTTGAAAACGCTATTTACGAGCAAGCCTTGAAACAAGGTTGTTTGATGATTCCTGGCTCGTGGTTCAAGACCCAAGGTGAATCAAATCCACCACAACCCGAATTGCCAGAAAATCCTGAAAACAAGAACACCTTCTTCTTTAGGGGTACATATGCTGCCGTTCCGTTAGATCAATTAGTCATAGGATTAGAAAAATTCGGTAAAGCGGTTAAGATTGAATATGGTCTCTAAGACTATTAAATATCTATATATAGGCTACATTAATTTGGTACTTAATCTCTAGAATACAAAATATCAAAAGCCATATTGTGTGCGCGTATCAACATACTTAAATATATGTAGATGTATATAGTAATATTGATTATTCTTACAGTAACTTGATTATACAAATGCATATCCTTAAGCTTCCCTGGTTTGGTCATAAAGGTAAGTACTATAATAAATTGATACTTTATGTATATTGTGATAATGATACTAACGGTTTCCAGCTGAGAATAAACAAATTGAATGTTACTCAGTGAGCATCAACTCAGATGGATCAAGATTAGCATCCGGCGGATTGGATGGAAATGTTAAAATATGGGATACCAAATCAATTCTTCATTTTAAAAACTACGAAGCAGAACCTGTTGCAAAGAGTATCAAAAATGGTATAAATCTTGATACATTAAATTCAGACATAATACGAAGACCATTATGTTCTATGAGTCGTCATAATGGGGTCGTCACAAGTGTTAAATTTTCCCCCGATGGTAGATTTTTAGCATCTGGGTCAGATGATAAGATTGTATTAATCTGGGAGAAGGATGAAGAACAAGCGAACCGCCCAAAACAATTTGGTGAAGCAGAAGCTGACTTAGAACATTGGACTGTTAGAAAAAGGTTAGTCGCCCACGATAATGATGTTCAAGATATATGTTGGTCGCCTGATGGATCTTTGTTAGTTACTGTAGGTCTAGATAGACTGATCATCATCTGGAATGGTCTTACATTTGAAAGAATTAAGAGGTACGATATTCATCAATCAATGGTCAAGGGTATAGTGTTCGATCCAGCAAACAAATTTTTTGCTACTGCATCAGACGATAGGTCTGTTAGAATATTCAGATATTATAGGAAATTGAGTGAACTGTCAATTAATAACTACGAATTCCAAATGGAGCACATTGTTATAGACCCATTCAAGAAATCACCTTTGACCTCATACTTCCGAAGGATGTCATGGTCGCCGGACGGTCAGCACATTGCTGTACCTAATGCAACTAATGGACCTGTTACATCTGTTGCCATAATCAATAGAACTAACTGGGGTACAGATATATCATTAATAGGACATGAGGCCCCTTGCGAAGTATGTTCCTTTTCACCTAGGCTATTTGAGTATGATAAAGACAATGATTCACAGAAGAATAAAAATGGAATGGGAAATTTCACTACTATATTGGCAACTGCTGGGCAAGACCAGAATCTTGTAATTTGGACTACGAGACAAAGTAAACCTTTAGTAGTAGCTCACGACATAGTTTCAGGCTCTATAACAGATATATGTTGGGCCCCAGATGGTCAAACCTTATATTTCAGTTGTTTGGATGGATCAATTACTTGTGTTTCATTTGATGATAATGAATTGGGAAAAGTTGTTAGTGAAAATATGAATGATTTGCAATTGCACAGATATGGTGCTGATAGAGAGTCCGCTACATTCCCCGAAAGTGTTGAACAATTAGTTTTAGAGGAAAAATCTGAAGCTACAGAGTATCAAGAAAGTAAGAAAATAGCCATTGCAAAGCCGCCAACAACGATTTTGAAATCAAGACCAGAGGAAGTAAGACCCAAAGAATTAAGTCCTAAACTTAATAATTTGACACCAAAGCAAGTAAACAAATTGACTCAAAGTATTACTATTACAAAAAATGGGAAGAAAAGAGTCGCTCCGTTATTGGTATCTTCCTCGTCCAAAAGCTCAGTACCGGTATTAGGTACAAGTGGAAAGGTCACTAAGAAATTCCAGATTGGATCGAAATTATCGCAGACATCATATTTCTTACCTAGATTGGGGGTTCTGACATCAGTACAAGGGTTAAAACTGAAAAATTTAGTACATGAATTTAATCACTCAAATGAAGCCAATAATGATGACCAAGATAATGATAATGAAGATATGGGTATTGACTCAACTAAAGCCAACGATAATAGTAAAGACGTCTCGAGCCAAAGTGTTTCAGAAGCTACATTAAGGAGACAAAGGAATAAGATAAAACGTGCGATATTAGAAACAAGATACCCAAGTTGTTTCCAATTAATTTCAACTTTACCGGACAACTTATTCAATAACCAAGCAGTATTGAACAGTAAAGTAAACCAAATTTTAAATAATAATTTCAACAGTACCAAGGAGAATAATAATGAAATAATAAGTGGTAGTTCAATTGATGCAATTGATGAAGATTTATTATTCTCTGTTATAGTCAACGGGATTCAATCGATCGAAGATCCTAAAGACACGATAATTAATGATACGCAGGCTTCATCGATTACATCCGTTGTGGAAGTTCGTAATGGGCCATCCTGGAAAGACATTGAAGATGATTTAACAGATTTTGAATATGGAAATAGAATAGATTTCCAGGATCCAACAAGTGTAATAGTTTCCAATAATCAAAATCATGCTAAAAGAAGCTATACATTATTCTTCCCATATAAAATACAGCATGTATTACCCATAATCAAGGATAAAATACTTATATTTTATGTATTCGCTTCATTTAACGGAACAATACAAATAGTTCTGGCTAAGACAGGAAAGCTTGTTAGTCCTGGAATGGAAGTAGGAAGCAATGTTGTATTGTTAAAGCAGGGAGGCGATTATCTCATGTGCATCACAAATCAGGGACTAATCTATGTCTGGAAATTACCTAATTTACCTACCCAAAGATTTTTTACAGGTATTGTTAGAGGAATAGCTTTGGCACCCATTTTGAATAGTAATGTTGAAGTTCCAACCATAGATCAGAAAAATGTGAACAAAAGACACGCAAATATACCTCAATTGGTGATACCTAATGTGAGAAAGCTCGATATTGATCCTCAAAATGGGTCTCCATTGGTTATGTTGGAAGATAACAATGATGTATATAAATTCTCATTGGATTTAATGGTCTGGATAAAAGTAGTAGACCCTTGGTATTTCCTTGCTCTAGCTGAGGCACTGGTTTCTTCGTTTAAGGCAGGAAATTGCGTTGATTCATTATTACATAAAAGTTACAAGTCTTTCGGAGAAGACGTCAAAAGATCCAAGATCGGGTTGTATATATTCAACAATACGGAAGAAGCTAATGAACTACAGAAAGTTATGGAGGCAAGGTTCAAACAAAGTATAGAACTTGCAGGACAAATAGCATAATATATATATAGTTGTCAATAGTATCAAATTCCATAAGCCTAGCTAATTACTTTGCAACTGGCGTTCCCGATACCTTTTCTCTATTAATTGACGATTTCTCTTTTTCCACTTCTTGCGATGGATATGGTACCTCTTTCTCGAATGGGAACTTAATCAAAAAAATAACTGACGAAATGACATTGTTGACGGCAGTCATCCATATTGTCAAGCCTACTCCGCCGGTGGTGATAAACGGTAATGCCAAAAACCACTCGACATGGTATGGTAACACTCCAGTAGGGAAGTAAAATAATACGGCTTTTCTGAACCACACTCTAAAGAACCAAATAGGTAAAGTCGTGGTAACAAGGATCGCATACCCAATGTACTTATTAATGTAGCTTCTAGATGAGGATGTTTCTTCTTTCAACTTATTGATGTCCACTGTAAGCTTATCAGACTGACGGTTCAATTTGGTCCATCTAGCATACTGATCCTGGGCACTTATTGACTTTTTCTCCTTCGATACCTTTGCCAACTCACTTCTCTTTTGATCCAATTCGATGAATTTTGAGTCCCCTAACTTAGGGGCAACCTTACAGTATGCTGACCATCCAATATTCTCTAAGGTAGCTTTACCGATTGCATTGATCAATTGTTTAGCAAAAAGAACAACCAATACACTGATTAACAAATTCGAAGGACTTATGTCAAACATATTAGTACTTCAATTGCAATTTTTCACTTAATATACTCCTTCCAACGCTATTTGGTATTGGTAGGACTTGAAGTGATTCTTGATAGTACTGGACCAAATAGTATAGTGAAAATTACACAAAAGGTGTTTGGGAATTTTGGTGAGACAAAACACTTTTGCTCAACCAAAACGACTAGCAGATGAGATAAAAAGAGTAGGACATACATTGTTCATTCAACAAATAACATCAACGATGTCTAGCGATCCAGAAGAAGATTATATTCCATGGATTCAACAATTTTGTGAATTGTTTGGACATGATTATTTTGTGCCAGTATCACAAGACTTTATTGAAGATGATTTTAATTTAACAGGATTATCCCTGCAAGTTCCATATTATAGAGAAGCATTATACACGATATTAGACTACCAAGTGGAGACTGCTGATGATAATGGAAGCGGAAATGGAACATCTAATACCAAAGGGTCGAAAAACGAACTCCCAAACAAGGCATTACTAGCACATTCAGCGGAATTATTATATGGATTAATTCATGCCCGTTATATAATTTCTAAGCCAGGATTAACAGCTATGGCTAGCAAATTTGAACGTAATGAGTTTGGGTCGTGCCCAAGATACTACTGTGATGGAATGCATTTGATACCGGTGGGATCTACAGATATACCGGGACAAGAGACTGTAAGATTATACTGTCCATGCTGTAATGATATTTATCTTCCCCTGAGCTCTAGATACCTCAATATTGACGGGGCCTTTTTTGGGACCACATTTCCTGGGTTATTGGTGAAGATGTTTCCAGAAATTGAAAATCAATGCAGAAATAGAGTGTACAAAGTTAACCAAGATGATTTTGGGCTTCGTTTATTTGGATTTCAAATTAGTGAGCTAAGCGCTAGTGGTCCAAGAATGAAATGGCTCAGGTTGCATCCACGTACGTCTCAAGAAAAAGAGGAATTCAACAACTGTGAATTAAGCATACCTAGTGAATTTGATGAGTCAGATGCCCAATACAATTCTGACAGTGAAATGGGCGACCCAGAAGATAACGATGATGATGACAAAACTATGGCTAGTGAAGGAAATTAATCCATTTATTTCTGTTTGTAATCTACTTTTCCTTATACTTATGTAACATACGATCCATATATTAATATAAAAATTTACATTTAAACTTTTTAGTATCTACTTGTTACTATATGATAAAACTCATAACTTAACGACATTAATGGGTAATGTTGACAGGTTTACCTGGCTCCCAATCTTTAATGCCTTTTTGTATGTTAATCCAGTACTTCAATCTAACCGCTTCCATCATAATGTCATTCCAATCAAGTGGTTTCTTCTGTAACAACTGCTCGATTGCCTCCTCACTCTCATCAATTCTCTCGTCATTTTCTTCACTCAATGCTTCCAAATCCAGATCTTGGGTAGCTAATTCCAATGACTCGTGTGCTTCTAAAACCATCATGAGCATATTTTTATATTCGAGGGATCTCTCATCTGACGAGGACTGAAAGTCTGAGATTAATTTTTTCGATATATCGTCTTGTGTGATATCCAAGTGATCCGGATGATTTAGTTCAATCAAATGGGCAATTCTTGAGTATGGGTTGCTGATGGTCGAATAGGCCTTGTTCAACAACGATGAAAACTTATCGTCCACTGCATTATCAGTCAGTTTCGATAATGCTGCAGATCCAATAACTATATCTGGATGATGTTCACTTTGTAATGTTCTATACTCCCTACGGAGTCGTCTTGGGTTGATCATAAATGATTCATTTGGGGGTCCATGATCTGGAAACGTCTGCGGAAATAAATCAAAATATGACTTGATTGTCGTAGCTTTCGAATACAATCGTGAATGCACTAGTCTTATCCCCATTCGAGGAGCATACCCATATGCTTTCCGTAACATTTTTGAATGAGCTATCGATATAGTATGGTATATTTCATTCTAAAAGCAAGTTTTGACTAATTATGTCCGGTACTGTACATAACTCCTCTAGATTAATCTACATATATAGAACAATACATTACAAATAGGTTCCTTTACATCGATAAATGGGCCATGTTTAAGAAAAGATCCGTCAAGAAGAATGAAGACGGGGCAGTATCCAAGCCAAAGCGAAAATTGGATGTCGACGATTTCGAATCAGACTCCGATGATTTACTAGAGAAGAAAATCAAGAGCTCATCTCACAGCATCAAGAAACGTAAGCCGATGAATAGCATTAAAAAGCCTACACGAGACGTGGAACATGGTCAAACCTCTGATAAATCAAATGCATTATCTAATCCATCTTTGGAACAGGCCACCACCGACAAATCCGCTGGCGAAAAATCGGTAGGACCAATAAAGCCACCACCTATCAGCATTAAGACCACTACCATCACAGATTTTCAGCCAGATGTGTGTAAGGATTTTCTTCAGACAGGTTATTGTGGATATGGTGATACGTGTAAGTTTCTTCACATCAGAGATGAGCTGAAACAACGCAAGCCAATAGAAAAAGAGTGGGAAACAGTCACTGTGCAACAGAAAACCGATAAATCGAAAGAACAAATGCCCTATCGCTGTGTAATATGTTCGAAGGACTACAGTCTGCCAGTCAAGACTGAATGCAACCATTTATTCTGCCAAAAGTGTTTTATGAATAGATATAGGAATTTGAAAAAACCGAATTGCTTTATATGTGGAAAAGACACGGGAGGTGTGTGTTCGCCTGTTCTGAAAAAAGAGCTAGAGAAGCTTATTTCATAATGTATATAGTGTGTTTAGTCATAAGGGTAATAAATAGAGTAACATAGGCACTTGCCGGTGTTTGCGACTGATTCAGTATGCTCAGATATTTTCGATCCCCATACAATCCGAATTCGAATCATTCCATACTATTCTTAACACCACTTAAGTGTAGTGAAAAAGTTTAATAATATGTCGAATGTTCAAGATCAGCTTGAGGGATTGCCGGGATATGACATTGTCATGGATTATTGGAACGAATATGCCGAAGAACATATAAAAGTGGGCAAAAATCCATATGAAGATGGGAACGGAAAAAAGCTTCGGTTGCCAAAAAATACTACTAAAGAAGAACAAAAGGTATGGAAGAGGGTTCAAAGTACGGCCTGGGTCCACGATAAGTGTTTCCTTGGATCTTGTGGGGTTGGAATGGATTGCGGTTTGGGATCGGTTCCGTTGGTGGTAGCCTTATTTCCTGTGCTAGGACCCCTAGTGATGTATGGGATGCATGCCAGGCTTATCCATATTGTTACCAATGAGTATAAACTCCCTAATAAGCTAGTTTTACAAATGGAATCACAAATTGCATTTGATTTACTTATAAGTTTACCACCAGTCATAGGAGGGTTTTTTGCTTGGTTAAACGGGTGTCTGACTAGAAATGCAGGCATGATATACAATTACTTTGCCTATGTAGCACTGGAAAGAGAAAAAAACAAACAACCTACCTACGTTGGCACTGGGGACATTGATTTACGATCACCGGAACCAGCCTATACCAACACTGCCAGACTGGTTAATTATCAGTCGGAAAATGGCGCTAGTAAGAGCAAATCTGCGTCTAAAAAGAAGTCTTCCACCAATAATACGAACAGAATAAAGGTTGGAAGTCAACAGCAATCGGGATTTATATAGAACACCACTGCCGTAATACTCGCGATAAATTCCCGTACGAATATTTCACTATTTATATTTAATAAAAGTTACTACTATTACGATAAAATGTTCGAAAGGCCAGAAGGAATTGAAAACTGTAGAATATGGATGGATGGGTGTTTTGACTTTGTTCATCATGGTATGTTGTTATTATACAATTATTCAATTAAAATTGCAATCACTAACCAAATTAAGGCCACGCAGGTGCTATGCTACAGGCACGTCAGTTGGGTAAGGAACTTTATGTAGGGATTCATTCAGATGAAGAGATTTTGAAGAATAAGGGTCCTGTTGTTATGACATTGAAGGAGAGAGTCAAGGCTGTTGACGCATGTAAATGGTCTACTCAGTCAGTTCCTGATGCTCCATATGTGACTGACCCTAAGGTAATGGACGAATATGGATGCAAGTATGTTGTACATGGAGATGATATTACAACTGATGCCAACGGGGAGGATTGCTATCAAGAAGTTAAAGACTTGGGCAAATTCGTTGTTGTGAAAAGAACACCTAACATTCTGACCACTGATTTGGTTGGAAGAATGTTATTGATGAGTAAGGATCATCATTACCAGCCAATTCATGACATAAACAGCCATATTTTACTTGAAAAAAAAGAAAATTTGGACAAATTCGCCCAATATGCTACGGATAAAACAGGTTTGAAGCCAGGTTCAGGCGTTTATCTTAACATCGACTCTAATAAAGAATTGCATGTATTGGTTGAGCCTTCAAAGGAAACTTTGAACAAGTACAAGTCAATTGCCTACGTTGATGGGGGCTTCGATTTGTTCCACCCTGGGCATATCGAAGCTTTGAGACTTGTTAAACAAGATGCCATTAAAAATGACTGTGCTGTCATCGTGGGGGTACATGACGATCGCACCATTAACGAATTCAAGGGTCTCAACTATCCAATTATGAACATCTTTGAGAGAGCATTATGTATATTGCAATGTGAGTATGTCGATGGGATTGTCTTGGGAGCCCCTTTTTCGCCAACACCCCAATTCTTATCAAAGTTACCAGGAACGGTAGCTGCTGTGTACCACGGTCCAACTCCAGTGGAAGAAGAGCCATACGCTGAAGTTAAAGATAAAGGCCTTTTCAAAGAAATTGGCCCTCACGAATTCTCCAATATTAATACCGAGTTCATTGTCCACAGAGTGTTGGGCAATAAAGAAGCCTATGAAGCCAGGCAAAAGGCCAAAGGATGGAAGGCCGATCACGAAGCAAAACTTAGATTAGAAGAACAATCGCGTCTGAAATCGTCGTAAATCATTTATATTTATTTATGTAATTTTTACTTACTATAAACATACTCATAAATCGTATCTCGTAACTGATGCTGTATATACGTGGTACAGCATAACATACCTGTCCTAGTATGCGATGTCTACATAGTAAACATGGAATGGTCTAACTGTTCATTAAGCATTTTCATATCTTGCTCATTCTGACTATGATTTGAATTCCTTCTTTCCGATTGTCCGAACATAGTTACCATATTCATATCTGAGTCATCTTTCATTTCATCTCCAGGCTTACCCCAGTTTCCCTTTCCTGCTCCCAGCTTCTTAACTTTTGTTGGATCACAATTGATTGGGCCATGATGAGTGAACCACTTAGAATTCGATTTCGCTTCATGTACTGTCCATTTGTTTGTTCTTGTCATTTTGTATTTATTGAAATAATATATGATATATAATTATGCAATTTGATGTTGTTAGTTTATTTAACTTATAAAATATGCTTATTGCCTCCCCTATTTATACTTGAGCCTTGATTTATGACCAAATGAAAAAAGTGTGGGGTGACTTATGTCCATTGATTGCGAAATTTTGATTTCCTACAATGGATTGAGTCACACTATTAGACCAAAATAATACAATCCTGGAACTTCTCTAAACCAAATAATCTAATGCAGTCAATAACAATCGATTTCCCTATTGGGTTAAGCTGACCAAAATCACATTCCTTGAGGTCTGCTGTCATCATTGTAAATATGGAAACTGGCAAACCATTGTCAATGGCTCCCGAATGAAACCATTCAAGTATTTGCCAAAGGGGAATGATTCCTGGAACCACTGGTGGTAACCTGTAGACTGCGTCAGATGCAGAGCCAATACCATACGATTTTTGCAAGATGGCGAGGGCACTTTTGGCATCGTCGTAGATAGAGTCGTTCGCGTAGATTTTCTCACTCACATCTACTAGGGCCTTATTGTGGAATTCAGAGGCAGAAACATCTACAGGATGGCCTGTATTTTCCAATTCAAGCTCGTGAGAGTATGCATCGTTGTCTGAGTTAGCAGCATCTCCTACGACGAAAAAACGACCATTTTTGATGAAATCGCTTACTGCGGGCAATGGGAAGTACACCTCATTGCATAGATCGAGAAGCTCGCCGCCAAACTTCAGTTTATAGCTCATTTTGGGGCAATCGTCTATGTAGTAGCCTAGATAGTAGTATCCGAGTTGCAACTCGTTGCACATGATGATTTCTCTGAGGCCCGATAGAGTGCCAAGCGACAAATGGGCGTAGTCGGGGTCCCAGATGAAATATATAGATGATACCCCTGTCGGCAAAAAATCCAATATAGAAATGGCTATCAATTTTCCATCGAGATAGTAGCATTCATGAGTAGGGCCAACTCTATGGCTTGGAGAGTTATTTTCGGGCTGCCACTTCTTTACCCAGTGGTTCAATGTATCCCAATCTCCCAGTGATCCCATCACTTCTTTCTCAGGGAATGGCGTGTCACAGAGGAATCTCTTGAAAGATCGTTCAGTGACCTCGCTTGGTTCGTCATTATGGACATGCACTTGATACCTCTTGTACAATTCAAACTTTTCTTTCGAAAATTTAGATGGCTCATACCTAGTATAAAATCTTTTTGATTTTTGCTCTGCCTTGACTAGAGAATGCAAGTCAAAATGTTTATTTCCCTCTTTAGATTCTTCTTCATCTAGTATGCCTCTTATGAATCTGTTGATAGTCTTTCTGTGGGCCTTGGTCACCTTCAATTGATTGATATCAGTCCGGATAGTGAACAATCGACAGCATCCTCTTAATAAATCTGGCTTATATAAAAATGTTCCTGATCTTCTAAAACCCTGATTTATCAATTCATCATAATGCTGACAGGTCATCTGTTCTACTTGGCATCCTATAGTAATTGACTGGGATTCTTTATCGCCATTGGTACTTTTCTGGCTCTCAAGTGCATGATAATCCTCTTTTTTTCCGTTACAGTACCCACAATCTCTTCCTGAAATATAGTGTGGTCTAGATATGACCATTGGCAAGTCTGGACCAGGTTTCATTGTTTCTTTAGCTTAATCTTTAGTAATGTTTTATAGCATATTAACTAGGCTTCAGCTGAATATCGTTTTTTGCACCTTTGTGTAATTTTGAATACAGTCTTACTGAAATAAAAATTCAACCCATATAAAGAAATCACTGTTATATCCTTTTATTAACCACTCCAATTAATAGAATCCTTAATAATATAGCTGCAATGAGTGGTTCTACAAAGACTTCACCGGTGAAGAAAGCAACAAAACAAGCTGGATCGAGCGAAAAGGTGGCAAATAATGATAAAACTGATACGGTTAGTAATGGCAATATAACGAAAGACCAAAATGCAAATGAAGCAGAAGAACCAGATCATTCAATTTTATCAGATCCAGAAGACTATTTGGAAGAAAATGAATCGTTGGATATGAATTTGACCAATGGAGAACAAAAAGTTTGGTTAGTTAAGCTTCCTAGATATTTGGCAGAGAAATGGTCCAATATAGACGAGTTGAGCGGACAGCAGTTGGGTAGAGTTAAGATCAAGCAATCAGGACGTACTGGGAACAATAGCGGAAAGTTACAAGTAAAATTGGTTCTCAATGAATCAGCTATGAACGAAGACATACCCCATGAATATGACATATCTATGTTAAACACGCAAGTGCGTAATTCATATGTATTCAGCGAAGAAAACTTAACCAAATTCAAGCAGGAATTGACTGAAGTAGCCGATATGCCAGAGCAGCCATCGTTGCAACCGGTCGATAAGAAGAAGATGCAAAATAAGCCACAGAAATTTTTCAGAATCCAGAAGAATAAAGAGGGCCAGGATGGTAAGCCGGTCAAAAAGTTCGTTCCATATGTAAAAACAATTCCAAAGAAAACAGCATTAGCAGGTAAGGTTTGCCACGATTGTCAAATAATTCCTTCCAAGAGTGACAATAAATATTCGCAAGTTACCATGAAGAGACAAAATATTCAACCATCGAAGCCTAGACCTAAAGTTACATTATTGGATGAAATTCCTGGGGTTGTGCAATCTAATGCTGGGCCTTCGATTAAAGGTAACAATACTTCTGTGTTCTTGAAATCTAACCCTGCCAAGAGCAAGAATGGTGAAGGAAGAGCTATTAGAATGCCTAAGAAGGATTTGTTAGACTTGTTGTTCAGATTATTCGAAGAGTACGAATATTGGTCCATGAAGGGATTGAAGGAACGAACCAGACAGCCAGAATCATACTTAAAAGAAAGTTTGGACTCTATTGCTAACTTGATCAAAAAGGGGCCCTACACATCAAAATATAATTTGAAACCAGAATATAGAAGATTACGGGACGCCGAAAGAGCTGCCAGATTGGGATTGGTTATAAATGAGGAAAACGAAGAAAAGGAGGAGGAAGAAGAAGACATTGAAATGGAAGATGTTATTTAGTCATAGTAAATATTACATTCACCTCCGGTATTAAACTTGTAAACTTTATTAAACTATAGAAAAAAAGTGACCCGATGAGCTAATACACCATTTTTAAATATACAATTATTAACTAATAAATGTTAACTTATAAGTTCTTGATTTCTAAAGTTGGTGGTAAAGATTGTTGTAATTTCTTGGCCTTAGCAGCGTCGTTGACAACTAAGGTGTATTGGTATCTAGAACCTCTAACCTTGAACTTGGTTTGCTTGATCTTCTTACCGTTAGCGTTTAAAGCCTTGTTGACCTTGACAACAGCAGACTTGATGTCTGATCTTCTAGCTAATTCAACGAATTCCTTAATGTCTTTGATTTCACGCTAAAAATTGTTAGTATACATATTCTCCATACGTCCACATAATCTAGTTATCAAGTCATTTCTTGCCAGTCTGTAAGTCATCAATATGAAACATATCCCACTTTCAATAATCCATCGTATTAAGTACATATATCGACAGTTTTTCAATTGTTTTATGTATTAAACATTGCATGTCATCTTCTTGTAAATTTTTCATATTTATGTCCAATATTCCATCATCATTTGCAAGCCATTTGTTTCATTAATTTAAATCCCTTTTCACTTTCAGACTATCAACAATATTCAATAACTACTAGTATATAATCCCAATAGTACATACAGCCATCTTAATATATGTATAATGTTACTTAAAGTATATTAGCACTAACAAATATTTCAAATTTCGTCTTTTCTAATATACTCAAGTGAGGTCTGAAAAAAAAAAAATTTCCAATTTCCATCCGAAGGGTTTAGCCCTGTATCACTACACGTGAAAATTGGATATCAATACGGCTGCTTGGTTGTATGTAGATTCAGACCTTAGAGATCATGGAGACCTTGCAATGTAGTGCCTCTTGCTGCTGATCCTCCAATTCAGGCGTAAACTTGAAGAATGCAAGAATTCAAGAGGAAATTCTAATTACAATGCTACGATTTATGAGATATAATGTTAAGATGCACGATGTATGATGTTAAAGTCGCTATATATCAGCTATGTAGGCCACTTTCGTTCAGCAAACGAGATTAATCGCTTGACGGCTGTGATCCACCGTCTTGTTTTATCGTCAAGCATGATATTTGCCGAATTTTGCTTGTTTTCACCGGTGATTTTCAGGGCAGCACTTCTTTCGTGTATTCCTACGCCTTTGACCCCAATAGGCCACGCCACATTACCAATACTGAGCTTCATGTAACTCTCGTTGGCTCGCCGGTAGTCACGGTTCTGTAAGTAGTACATTATGGTGCAGAGAGACGTCAGCATCGAGTCAGTAAGCTTTTGCGTGCGGAGCTTGTAGAGTAGTCTCACCAAGTCTTTCTTCGTGTCCAAGAGCATCGTCGACTGTGTAGCCACTGAAATTTGCTCTTCTTCCCGTTCCTCGTCACTTTCTATGTTTGAGAAGCTCACCCTCTTCATCTGCACATCGTTCTCCCATTCCTTCACCATGTATTTGATATACATACGCACTTGCGTATGTAACTTGTCTCTAGCATCGACGCTGGTGATATCCTCCAACCTTATGTCTCTATCTGTCTCTGCTTCTTTTTCGAGCTGTATCCTATATACCTCGTTCTTCTTCTGGAGACGAAGAAGCACTTCTAGTTTTTTGATCTTGTCAAGCTTGGTACTATCTGCATCGCAGCTCTCATCCAACTGCTCTAATTTAGAGTCGAGTTGTTCATCTGAGATTGAATTGATCAATACCGTTTCCTCGGGCGTGTATACCTGTCTACTATTCTCGTCCGATGTGATTTTCTCACTAGTAGCAGCTGTCCGAAGTGTATCAGTCTCTGTGTCCTTCACGTCATCCTCGGCTCTGATCTTTTTGTTCTTCTTCGTTTCACCAGCTAGCTTCCTTTTCTTCTCGATTTCTTTGGATAATAAGCTTGAGAAATCCATCTACCATGTCTATAAGTGTTATGATTACCAATTTACCTATTTAAAGATATAGATGGAATTTTCATATGGATGCTATTGTGAGTGTTTGCGCTAATTTGAATGTGATTGCGATTGGCAGAAAAAACCCACTTTCAGAAATCAATTTATTCTTCCTATAGTAACTTAGCTTATAATCCGACAAACTCATTAAGGAACGATTCAATTGGTGTTAGCATAGTATTGAATTGGATAAATTGATTTTGAAAAAAAAATATAATGTCTGGCAAGCAAAGCAACCATAATGGAGAAAATTTAGGGAATAAGTCTCCAGGATCAAAAGTGCACAGTAGTCCCAACTCAGGGAAAATCGAAGGTAGCAGTGAAGCCAAGGACAATGCAACTGAAATCAGAGCGGTATTTAGCTCGTCAAGCAACTTGAAGGAAGATGAAGAAAATAAATCAAGGCCGCAAACATCACCGCTCTTGTCATCGACCCCACCTAGTGTTGCTAAGTCGTTGGTAAGATCGTATCCGTACTTATTGATAGTTAATAAGTTTTTATCGATCATAACATGGACTAATGATGATTATTGGATCAATATTATTCTTGTTTGTTTGTATTCGTTGGCTATATTGTATTTCGAAAATTTGGTGACATGGCTGGGACATTTGATTATAGTAGGCATTATCACATTGTATGCATTATTAAACAATAAAATCATTGAGGAAACGAATTTACACCCAACTTTGGATGATGTTGTTCAGGCATTGACCACTACGTGTATCAAAGCTGACATGTTGTTGAATCCTATTACATCATTGTCGTTAACTGCCTACGACATCAAAAGACTCCTTTTCACAACGGTTTTCTTGACTCCGCTTTATCTTATTGTGACATTTTTAATTGTCAAGCCCAGAATCATATTGTTATTCACGGGACTCCACATTCTTACATACCACTCATCGTACTCGAGAGTTACGCGTAAAATGTTGTGGAAGATTAAATTGGTCAGAGTGTTGTGTTTTTACTTGACCGGATTGGATTTCCTGCAAGCTAGAAACCATTCCTTATTTGCTGCTGCCTTTGCTAAAGTTCACAAAAATGCTGGACATGCTTTAGACTTGAGTAGTGAAGCTTCCAACAAACCTGTAAGATTTACATACGTGATTTACGAAAATCAAAGACGTTGGTTGGGTATCGGTTGGACATCGAATTTATTGTCTTACGAAAGAACTCCATGGACCGATGAATTTTTGAATGAATCTTCGTCCATTGAGAGTTTCCAACTTCCAAATAACGAAAACAATAACTATTCATTTGGAGCCCAACAATCGCAGCAATTGTCCGGAAACGGTACAACCTGGAGATGGGTTGATAAGACTTGGAGATTAGACTTGACAAATGATGGCGCCATTACTTTACAAAACAATAAGAGATCCAAGACCACTGCTAATCCATCCACCGATGAAGGTTATATCTATTACGATAATACCTGGAAAAAGCCATCGACTGAAGATTCATTTTCAAAGTATACTAGAAGAAGAAGATGGATCAGAACTGCCGAGTTGGTATTTAATGGCTCGTCTGATAGGACTCCTTCAACTGAGGAAGAAATTTCGTCTAGCAGTGCAAATATTCCTGAATCTTCCAATTCAACCACTGGCGCAGAAACAAACAATTCTTCAAAGTCGGCTAAGAAAAGAAAGAGCTTAAGATTTGTGGACTCAGAATCAGACAAAACAGATGAGAAGACTGATAAGCCAGAATCCCTCAATCAAGTTGAAAAAGAATTAGCAAATGAAGATCTGTCTACAAAAGACTTGAAAAAAGGAGTAGAAGAACTAACCTCAATGGCTCAAGAAGCCGATTTCACGGGCAAGAAAAATGATTGAGTGTAAATAGCGTTTTGTCTTCAGCTTTTAGATTATTCTGAGATTACAGTTTATAGTATATCTATATTTATATTTAATGCCAGATTGTTATTTATTTTAAGTAAGAAGGTAATATTTACAAGTATTCAGTAGCGTCTCGTTATATTGCGTTGAAACTCAAAATTTCACAATTTTTTAACATTATTATTAAAATTCTATTAATTTGATACTATCGAATTTTTCTTAACTATTCACATATATAAAGAACAAATCATACGATCCTAACATACAAATGATAATGTATAATGTTAATAAGGTTAGGTCCGTCAATAAAAAATCATATAAATATGAAATTTTGCAATTCTCGGCCTTCTCCGAGATCAAAAATTTGATAAGATTGTAATTCTGGCGATAAGATAGTATATATAAGAGAGGAAATGAACCGCTTTTTTAAAATTTTTTATTAATCATTATACTATAAACACTATGCAATCAGAATTATTAGACTCCTCATACGGTAAAGGAAATGTTAAATTCCTTAAGGTTAAAAAGAACCCCCAAAATACTAAAGAACAGGAAATCTTAGAAGCAAATGTGCAGGTGTTATTGAAGGGTGATTTTGATATTTCGTATACTAAAGCCGACAATTCTCCTATTGTCCCTACCGATACCGTCAAGAACACTATTTTGGTTGAAGCGAAAACCACTGATGTGTGGCCAATCGAAAGGTTTGCTGCTCATTTAGCCAAACATTTTACTGAAAAGTACGCCCATGTTTCCGGAATCGAAGTAAGCATTATTCAGAGCAAGTGGACTAAATACGAAGTCAATGGAAAACACCACCCACACTCCTTTAAACATGAGGGGCCTGAAACCAGAAGAACATTCCTTACCTATTCCAAAAAGAATAAGAAGTTGAATATCACCTCTTCAATTAAGGACTTAACTGTCTTGAAATCTACCGGTTCTATGTTCTACGGTTATAATGTTTGCGATTATACCACCTTAAAGCCTACCAAGGACAGAATCTTATCTACCGATGTGGATGCATCCTGGACTTTTGATCCAAAGCAGATTGCATCTTTGGACCTGGTATTTACTCAAGCTGATAAGGGCTTATTTGATTCCGCTTATGATAGTGCCAGAAAGGTCACATTAGACTTATTTGCCTTAGAGAATTCTCCTTCAGTTCAAGCTACTATGTACAATATGTCTCATAAAATTTTGGAATTGGTTCCTGAAATTGAAACCGTTAGCTATGCCTTGCCTAATAAGCACTATATATTATACAACTTGGAATGGAAGGGTATTAAGCAAAATGATGAATTATTTTACCCATCTCCAGATCCAAATGGTCTTATTAAGAGTACTGTTGGTAGAAAGGTCAAGTCCAAGTTGTAGTCCTATACATATATATATATACATAAGCATAATATTATAATAATATAAAGAGAGTCTATATTTCTTTTAGTATTGTACTGCGCATAAGATCTTCAATTTTTTTTATAACTACAAAAATTTTCAGTTGCAAAAGGATCATCTGTTTTCTCTATCATAGCAGCTAATATGTCCTATCAATCCAAAGTGTGGATGGCTGTAGTTGCAACTGCAGTAATTACTGCAGGTGTTGTTGAAGGAATTCATAGATATATGGATTCGCAAGGAAAAGCAAAGTCATCTCCATCGACTGAGCAGATTAAAGAAACAAATAAAGCCTATTCAGAAGAATTAATTCAAGAGCAGTTGGCACGTAACTATGCATTTTTGACCGAAGAGGGAATGGAAAAGGTAAGAAGCCAAAATATCGTGGTTGTTGGTGCCGGAGGTGTTGGATCTTGGGTTACTACAATGTTGGTCAGATCTGGTGTGGGTAAAATTAGGATAATAGACTTCGACCAGGTTTCTTTGAGTTCTTTGAATAGACATGCAGTGGCAAATTTGAAAGATGTTGGAACCTCCAAGGTGGAATGCTTGAGAAACCATTTATTGCAAATTGCACCATGGATTGAAATTGATACCAAAAACCAATTATGGAACTTAGATGCGGCCGAAGAATTATTATTTGGAGGTGACTTCAAGCCAACATATATAGTAGACTGCATTGATAATATAGATACTAAAGTGGATTTGTTAGCATTCTGTCATGAAAAGAAATTACCGGTTATTTCGTCGGGAGGTGCAGCATGCAAATCCGATCCAACCAGAGTAAACATTTCTGATATTTCGAAGACTGAAGAAGATCCATTATCACGTTCAGTACGTATTCGTTTAAAAAAAAGAGGTATCATTACTAGTATTCCTGTTGTGTTCTCTGCTGAAAAACCAGACCCAAGAAAAGCTCAATTATTACCATTAACAGACGAAGAAGTTGCAAAAGGTGAGGTTGACCAATTATCAGCCATTAAAAACTTCAGAGTTAGAATATTGCCTGTTTTGGGTACCATGCCAGGTATGTTTGGGTTGACCATCGCTACCCATCTTATTACTTCTATCTCAGGATACCCAGTCGAGCCAATTGAAGGTAAAAACAGATACAAGGTATACGACGGAATATTGCAGAGTTTGGCAGGCCAACAATCGAGAATTGGCAAATTGGACCAAAGAGTTCCTATCGCATTGAACGACGTTAATTATATATTAGAAGAAGTATTCCATGGAAAGTCCCCTATATCTAACTATTCAACGAGATTGACCCTATCCAGATGGGACCCAAGTAAGGAATTATCTTACCAAAACGTTGTTATCATGACCAAGGAAGAACAGAAGTTGCATGAAGATAGAGTCTTAAAAGGCGGCGAGCCATTGACAGAAGTTTATACAAATGAAATACTTGAAAGAGTAGAACAAAGGTTCTCCGAAGAGCGCTTCTATTCTCAATTCCGTTAATTAGTTGTATATAGTAGGAATACAGTATAATTGTAAAGCTCAATGTTTTGTTAGTCCTCGGATTTTACGTTCGCAGGAGTAGAAAAAAATCGAAATAGATGAGAGAATAGAACTAGTTATATAGACAAATCAATACAACATGTCTAGAATCAGTTTATTAAGTAGAATACAGGCACCGGTAAAGCCGCTATTCCACAAATCCCCAGGACAGATTATCTCCAGACAAATTCCGAAGAATCAATTCTTCAAGAGATTTCAATCGACGTTGAAATCGAGCAAACCAGCGCCACCGCAAGCACCAAATAAGCCAAAGAGTCTTAAACATTTGATGAAAGAATACGGATATGCTGGTTTAGGAGTTTACTTAGCACTTTCATTCATTGATTTGCCAATTTGCTATGTTATGGTTCATTCAATGGGTAAAGATCAGATCGAGTATTATGAAAACAAGGTAAAACAAACATTCGGTTACGGGATGTCGGATGAAGAATTAAAGAAAAAGCATGATATAAACAAGATCGAAGAAATGCATGAACAAACTAATTCTGAAGACCCGAATGCAGATGGCAATTTAATTAGTTTTCTTTTATCCCAGTTTTCGTGGACGGAATTTGCAATTGCGTATGGTATACATAAGTCATTGATTTTTATTAGATTGCCAATTACTGCTGCTATCACTCCTGGTATTGTAAAGGGCTTGAGAAATTGGGGTTTTAAAATCGGAAGTGATAAATTATCTACGACAGCTTCTATTGCAAAAGATACTATTAAAGACATTACTGCCTCAAGTCAAAAATTTGGCACAAGACCTAACGGAAAGAAGAAGTGGTTTAGCTGGTTCTTTTAAACCAAGGCTTTCTTGTACATATTGAAAGGTAAACTTTCCAAATAAATAAATCGAATAAACTAATAAAGTAAATCAATAAATGAATAATTAAATGAATTAAATAAATAGACAAACGAACGAGTAGACATATACGAAAATCAAATAAATATATGAATAAGTAAATAAATAAATAAATATGTAAATATACAAATACAATATACTAGTATAGATCTATTTATGTATCAAGTAAAATACGTAATAAAAATTTCATCAGATCATATTCCGAAAAACATTTTACATCTTTCGTAAACGTAGAATGAACATGCAACCATAGGAATAACTTTCATGTAACCAATACTCAAGCCAACAAAAAAGCCTCTAAATCCACTTTCTCTATAAACTAACTTGGCTGTGGACTTAAATGATAAAAATTGCCCTTGATTTACGGCACCACCCACTTGCATTCTTCTCCGTATAACTTCAAAGGGATATGCCGCAGTTTGAGAGCACATACCAGCAAGCCCACCTGCTAGTAATTGGGCATATGCCATCAAAGGCAATCTGGAATCTCTTGAGTTTATTTGGTCTTTATTGTTTGAAGATTTTCTAATAACTCTATTGTTTGAAGATGAGGTGGAAATAGAATGAGAAAGAGCTCCTTGTGATTGAACCGTGTACTTTGACAAGTATTTCGATCTCAAGATATCATGTATCAAATCATGCGTATAGAATGACACTCCCGCATATGGAATCATTCCTAAAATAGTTGGAGCAAACCCTCTGTAAAAGTTTGATAATGACATTACAGACAGAGGCAAATTTTGTCTCATGAGCTTTAACCAGGCTGGATCATTAACCCTATGGGGCGGACGCTCATTTAATACTTCCCTTAAAGTTGCACTCAATCGGCCCTGATGGTGCGTTATAAAGTGCTGGCGACTATTAGGTCTTATGTTTTTTTCATGCAAATGCTTAGTTTCAAATGCCATTCTAACTCTAAGTAAATCCAATGGATACGTAAAGAAAACGCTTGCTAAACCAGATAATGAACCAGCCATAAATCTTCTAATTGCAGTTTCGTGCAAATCCGTTGGGATTAAAATAGTCCTAATTTGCTCATAAGCAACAAACTTGATTGATGCATAAGGAAAGATTCTTAACAAAGTGACTGAGTGTCCTTGAAACAATCCGAATAATCCGTCGTTATTCCAAATCCGCTTACTTGCACGAAAGAGTCCGGAGAATTTACCTCTGTACTTAAGAAATTCTGGGTTAGACGTTTGGAAGAGAATCTTCACTCTGTCTAATGGGGCAATAAGTGTTTTAGCTGCACTTCCAGCTATACCACCCGAAATTCCTGACCTCAATACATAATCCAACGATTGCTTATCGATCACCCGAACAGGCTCAAACGGTGTCGATTCCTCGTTACAATTCATATTTAGCTTGTTTCTATTGGTTGTCGGTATCATGATTCTTAATCCAGCTTCTTATATCCAACGTTTATAATGTGTCTAGTTATATGTTGATAATTTTTGTAATTTCAATATTAATGTAACTGAGTTTTCAAGAATCAACCGAGAAATAAATATTATGAAATGAAAGAATGTTCACAATCACAGGAATGGTCTAATGAGCTAATACAACTGATAATAAGTATAATGTAATAAGATTAAAAGTTAGAAGATCATGTAAAATATGGGGTCGGAAAAAAATAGTAGCGAGCTAACATTGTGTTGATGAATTTTTCATCAATGTGACCGGACTCAAATGACCACCACCACTTTATTTGTAAAACTGATTTATATGAAGTAAATTTTACATAAATGTTGTTTTAATACTACATGTTATGTCGACAATTCAGATATCTCTGATATTGAGATTATTATTCACAATAAAAAGCGAATTGTTACCTAAATATATATTAACCTAAAATACAAACAACTAAAAGTACACCACGGGAATCTTATCAGGTTTTTTTTCTTATTACTTGGAAGTGATGGGAACATTTTAAGGTTGTTAAATATGACCTCTGTAGCCCGAAGTTCTATCCTTGTGATAGTTTGATGGAGATCTACCTCTGATAATTAGAGGAGGAGTTTCAATCGAGGACAATAAGATTGGTTGGATTTGACAATCCTCGTTCTCGATGATTCCGAGTAGTTCAACATGTAAGGTGAAGTATCTGGAATTGACCGAAGTAGATTTCAATCTGATAGAAGAAGTAAATTGGATTCTTTCGAATCTAGCCACTCTGGCGATTGAGTCACTTGGATAGTTCTTCAAAACGGAGTCGTCTTTCAAAGTGTCCAAATTAGTATTGTGATAATATTCGGCTCTATCAAAGTAGAAGACCTTATTCATATTTTCAATTTTATTACCGTTACGCTTGTTACACGACGCCCTGACTGTTTCGTGGTCAGGCAAGTCACCTGGAACAGCTGGGTAGATTGGTGGAGGGAACTGAGGACCCTTGTCTCTCTTGGCGGTGTGCTGAACAAGACTGATAGCCACATCATCGTCAGAGCACTTAGC
Organism: Debaryomyces fabryi; assembly: GCF_001447935.2. NCBI lineage: Eukaryota > Fungi > Ascomycota > Pichiomycetes > Serinales > Debaryomycetaceae > Debaryomyces > Debaryomyces fabryi. The sequence goes on from NW_015385492.1 coordinate 53,886, forward strand.
AACCAATCTGATGGCAAAATAACTGATTTCAACCTTATTTTCGCCCACTGACTCGCCGTTCTTGGACGATTTTTCGTACGTGTAGAACTTATTCTGAATAAAACGGTCGAAGTTGAAATTTTCCAACGAGAATGAAGCCACCAAAGTGAAGTAGTTTCTCTTGTAACCAATCCAAGTACCATTTTCACCCACTTCGAACCCTCTATCAATCCTAGCTTCTAAAATTGGATTCACATCCATATCATTTCTCTTACAGTAAATATCCTGATGGTGTCTTGTTTCGCTGAATTGTGGACCAACCTTGAACAAATCACTCGATCTTGGCGCAACCTTCCTGTTGGTAGTATCGAGGAAATCCTCTTCATTTGCCTGTGCCAACATCTCAAGATGATGATGCTGCGTGTGATTCAACTGGTGGTGTGCTAAGTTATGCTGTTGCAACTGGTTGAGCTGAGAGTTCAACTGGTCATGATCATGCTCGTGGGGGTGATGTTGATGTTGGTGATGTTGTTGGAGCGCATGCTGTTGATGGTGGTGTGCGTGCTGTTCCTGGAGATGATGGTGGTGCTGTTGCACAAACTGGTGGTGGAGCTGGTGATCATCGTCCTTTAATTGGGGAATCGCTGCCACCGCTGCTGCTGCCGTGCTGGCTGCTGCCACTGCTGCCGCAGTGGCAGCGTCGTCAGGCGAAATTGTAGGCTCGTCGTTAGGCAATGTCATCATCTTAGTATAATTATCGTTTCCTCTATCCTATTACCGGCAATCTGTGATTTTGTTTAGCTTGCAAAATATATTCTGTATCTGGGTTGTTTCCACTTAAAATGACCAACACAGCGGGTTTTTTTTTTCACTAACAATCCTAATTCGATTAATCAACAATCAATCCAATAATATGTCTCAATAGCTGTTACAATCCCTTTATTAATGTAAATAATTGAAATCTAATTCTGGATACTATTAAATTTCAATTTTGTGCTATGTTTTCGATTTTACACTGTATACTTGAAAAACAAATAAAGACTTGAACACCAGTTGTTATTAAAAATCCTTGAGAATTTGTGTAATTAAAAATTTGGTGATTTTGTGGCGATATGGTGCGAAGAGCGTCATTGATAGAGTTCCTTAGTATATTATAACTAGTATATTATATCCAGAATATTACTGACGATTTATTTTTTTAGGACAGTCTTTGTAACTTAATACATCTTATTATTCTTGATGTCAGGTTTTATCCACATCTGAATTAATATCTCTAGGGGTGAAGCCATTTGCAATCCCCACAAGTCTCTTGAGTATATATCTGGCAATTGTTTGAAAACATAAGTAATATGAGGATGCTTTCATAGTTATATGGTGGGAAATGTATCAACTCGATTAGTGTTTACTGTTTGTAGATATATGGGAGTATTAGGTTAGTTTGTTTTAATATACGCCCAGATGTCAGACTGGTAGTAAATACTACCAGCAGAGATCTTTATATAAAAGCCTTTATGGCCAAGTTGGTAAGGCACCTCACTAGTAATGAGGAGATCGTCAGTTCGAATCTGGCTGAAGGCACCATTC